>NC_143097.1:914090-1217121 GCF_061535455.1 Colias philodice
TCATAATAATTGTAGAATAAATTAATATAATAGAAGTGTCTTGTGGTGACTCAAAGCAATATATCTACCAAACATATATATTGAACTTTCTGTCTGTTTCCATCTTAATCTGGCAAAGCGACCATCATCTTCCACAACGCCTTCACTGATTCCAGCATTTTTCATGTAGGTAGTCGTAAGGTATGTACCTAAAAATATCAGCTTAAATCTTGTACACTGTTCTAGCTGAACGCCACCTATTCATAGCTCATTGTCATTCATCAAATTTCTAGAAAAATAATCAAATGGTTTTTAATATAAATAAATATATTTTTTCAAATACCACCAGCCTCTCTTCGACACTTAAAAGTACTAACTACAAAGTAATCCGTTTTTAGCCAACTTCCCTTATAAGTTATACCGTAGCTTATATGAGCCTTATTATGTAGATCACATTCTTTATATTAACAAGTAATACTGTATTTAAACACGCGTTTAAATGCCTTGATGTATATTTAAGAGATTTATTACAGTATCATGAAACAAACCAATATATCCTTGATTGCAATCTATAATATTATTGCAACTAAAAATACACATATCGGAAAACGTAAGTGTTCAATTTCACAATTAAACTGAGTTGTTTTCAAAACATTAGGAACTATTTCACGCTTCCTTCAAAGGTCGATAACGCGATATCGCATAAAAACACGCCATTGTGTTTTATACATTTCATTGCGAAAAACTTTCAAGCACAAAGTTCACTTACAAGTTACAACTATTTTGTTATTGCCCAAGCTTTAATGCTGCTTCACTTTTCTGTTAGCTTCTCAAACATGGTTAACGGTTCGAGAAGAGTCTGTATGCTATTGTAGGCTGTATTTTCGACATAACTTTTAAACACAACTAGGTCTTCGTGTGCTGTAAATCGTTCGTAGAGCTATTGTTATGACGAAACCTTAATGTAATGTTTATTTATCTATCTAAACTAATATTATAAAGGAAATATTTTTAAGCTATTGCATAGCTTCTATCGCGGGCCTTGAGCGCGGGGACCGAATCCAGAATTTCCGTAACGAAAAAACCTCACGCTCCCCACTCCGACCGACGGGCACGGAGGTGTGGCTTGAAGGCATAGCATGCAATAACTTTACCGCGGCAGTCCCCGAGTGCCACACGTCTTTTTTTTATTTTTTGTTTGTATTGATTAAGCTCCAAAAGTACTGGACCGATTTTAAGGGCGCGTATAAAGTCAAATCACCAATCAACTTTTAGTTGATACGTGTAGTATTCAAGACCAAATATAAAAAATAAAATATATGTAAAACTTGATGATATTTTCGATTATATTGTCAGATCAAAAACATAAAATATTGAAATTGACTCGATAGAAAAAATTCACGAAGTTACCTCTAAATTTCACACTTTTACGTTTTTTACTGGACATGGTAATACTTATTATGATTTTTTTTTCATAAACAATTATATTAAAACATTTGCAAGATATTTGTCAGAGCATTTTGTGTAATTACTTTTAGTTTTGGTTTAGAGCTATTACGCACTGTCGACCAGTCGCCGGCGACTCAGTCTCTCGGCGACCAAAACAGAGAAACTAGGGGCAGGAAACCAAGCCGAGCGACAGTATTATAAGTACATTCGTGCAGAATCCGGTGCCTACAAGAGTCGCTACGACAGTTGCTTGCAGTGCGAACGCTCCCATTTGAAGCCGTGCTTCTATTGGTCGCCGGCGACCGCCAGTCGCCTGTGCGTCGCCACAACGCGGCGAGTCGCCGAGTCGCCTGGACGACTGACGACCAAGTGCGCAAGCCCCTATTTAAACTATAGTAAGTCACAGTCGCCGGCGACTGAGTCGCCAGCGACTGGTCGACAGTGCGTAATAGCTCTTAATCACGATAAAACTCTTTTGGCGCTTACTATATTTTTAATTACGCAAGAAATCATCTTCCATCGCACGTTCCGGGAGCTAAAAACATAATTCTATTTCATACATCAGACGCTATCGCTCCGTTGAGACGAGTAGACCACGCTAAAATTGCTGCGCCGTGTTTTATAATTACGCCGAATATTGATTTGTTGAAAATGGTAAACAACAAAGAAACGAGAACTAAAGAAGATTCAAATTGAAAAGATAACTAAATGTCGAAGGTAATAATGTATATAATGTATAATATAATAGTATTGTTATAATATTAATAAATAATAATTATAATATAAAAAGATAAGTCTTGATTTACCTATTTGAGAAAGTTTAGTTTCTGTAAAATAATTTCCGCGGGCTGAGTATTGACGCGATAGCAGCAGCAACTATAGATAAGTAAATAAAATTCATAGTGGTAGCATCGTGATAGTATGTACTAGTGGTAGGTACCTAATTCTTACAGTCGCGGTGCAATCAATCAAGTCAAGAAAGATTTATATTATTATTATTACTATAGGCAGATCCTATGTTCGCTCCAGTAAATAATAATATAAATAATATGTAAACCGGTTGTGAATAGTACATATATATTATATTTACAATCTGTATTAGATAATCATACATAACATCTATACATAGGTATAACAAATTCGTACGAAAGTCAAAACTGTACTTACATTGAATAGGTATTTTTTTATAATAAGTATACATATGTATATGTATATATATAATATATTCATAATCTGTATTACATAGTAATATGTAGTACATATCTATACATAAATATAGTTTTTAGAATTTTTGTATGTCTGTCTGTATGTATGTCTGGGCTCTAATTTTGGTGCAGATATAGCTTGAGACCTGAGAAAGGTCATAGGATGAGTTTTATCCCGTAAATAAAAAAAACTGTCTGTGTTTGTCTGTTTGTTTGTACACGCTAATCTCCGGAACTACTGGACGGATTTGAATGAAAGTTATTTTGTTGTGTAGGTACTATTATATTATCCGGGAAATATAAAATAATAATTTATTTTGAAAACTGAAACACCTGATGCAGAACCGCAACAGACCACCTAAACTATAGATTCATTTGAGAAAGTTTATCCAGGCGAGTTTGGATATTATTATTTGTGTAAATTCTGTAAATTCGTTTCCGCGAATTGAGTATTCATGCGACGATATTTATAGATACCTACATTCATAGTGGGTACCTACAATTTACAAAGACACTTTTTATACTTAGTTATGTAGGTACCTAATTCCTACGGTCGCCTTGCAAATGCAATCAATCAAATTGACCCTGTTTGAAAGTAATTTACTAATTTCACAGAACAATTTTAAATTTGGAAAATGTGGACCCTCACTCTCAACCTGTGTCTACTGACTATTGCCACGCAGAAAAAAATACTCCAGAAAGGTACCTGCTAAAGTTACCAGCTCTCGATAAAATAATACGTAAATTTCGAAGAACTTTGTAATATTTTATAAAGGATAATTTTTATTTTTATTTTTAGAATAATTGCTGAGTCGAAAAATGTCGTACAATCTAATAGTCCATTGAATAAAAAGTTCTAGAGTGCGTGAGATGTTTCTTCGGAAACATGTCAAGAGTCCCTAGGTAATAAACATACTAAAACCCTGGGCCACTAGGAGGAGCCCCGGAGTGGGGGGAGGGGGAAAATGGGTCCATTTTTTCATTTTTCGCTTAAATCTCAAAAACGGTACATGTTAGAGAAAAACTTTCAAGGAAAAGTTGAAAGGCCATAAAATTATCTACAAGTTGTACCTGAATCATTTTTTCCTATATCCTACCGTTTCTGAGTTATACGCAGTAAAACATGATTTTGGCTCAAACAATTTCCACATCAATCGATCAAAAAATATTTCTTTCTTCCAAAAAACTCAAAAGTGTAACTTGTGACCGGTACTGATAGATTGCTCTTAATTAGGTCTATAATTGGTAAAATAAACACATTCCTCCATGGAAGCCTTTAGGAGGAATCGATTGTCAAAATATTATATTAGGGCAGTTTGAGTTACTGAACTTGATCTTTTTATTTTTTTCTTCCAAAAAACTCATAAGTGCAACTTGTGACCGGTACAGATAGATTGCTCATAATTGGGTCTATCATTGATAAAAATACCAGATTCCACCATGGAGGCCTTTAGGAGGTATTGAATTTTATTAGGGTAGTTACGATACATGAACTTTTTAACTAACTACCCTAATAAAATTCAATTCCCGTAAACGCCTCCATGGTGGAATCTGGTATTTTTATCAATGATAGACCTAATTATGAGCAATCTATCTGTACCGGTCACAAGTTGCACTTTTGAGCTTTTTGGAAGAAAAAAAATAAAAAGTTCATGTATCGTAACTACCCTGATAAAATTCAATTCCCCGTAAACGCCTCCGTGGTGGAATCTGGTATTTTTAGCAATGATAGACCTAATTATGAGCAATCTATCTGTACCGGTCACAAGTTGCACTTTTGAGTTTTTTGGAAGAAAAAAATAAAAAGATCAAGTTCAGTAACTCAAACTGCCCTAATATAATATTTTGACAATCGATTCCTCCTAAAGGCTTCCATGGAGGAATGTGTTTATTTTACCAATTATAGACCTAATTAAGAGCAATCTATCAGTACTGGTCACAAGTTGCACATTTGAGTTTTTTGGAAGAAAGAAATATTTTTTGATCGATTGATGTTGAAATTGTTTGAGCCAAAATCATGTTTTACTGCGTATAACTCAGAAACGGTAGGATATAGGAAAAAATAATTCAGGTACAACTTGTAGATAATTTTATGGCCTTTCAATTTTTCCTTGAAAGTTTTTCTCTAACATGTACCGTTTTTGAGATTTAAGCGAAAAATGAAAAAATGGACCCATTTCCGCCCTCCCCCCACTCCGGGGCTCCTCCCAGTGGCCCGGGGTTTTAGTATGTTTATTACCTAGGTACTCTTGACATGTTTCCGAAGAAACATCTTACGTTACTAACTCACGCACTCTAGACCCCCCTTGGAGGGACTCATTCAATGGACTATAACCAAATTAATCAAAATAAAGTTCTGGAGGAATGTGTGTCGTCGACTGCGTATGTTTATTTAAAAATAGTAGGTATCTATACTCGCTATTTCGACAGACTTTTTTACGGATTCGTGCTCTATACTGTTTCCCTAATATTGTTTTTTTTTTATATATTACATACAGACAGTTTTTTTATTGTTTTATAATATGTATAGATTATCATTAATAATTATAAACAAATAATAATAAAAAGACATATTACATAATTTGTGATGATTTCAACTTCACTGTTTTATACAATTATTTTAGACAACATACCTACTAACTACCGAAAATACGCGTTGAACGAGCGAAGAATATTGTGTATAATTTAGCGTGCGATGAACTTTACGTACGTTGGATGAGCCGGGTGTATGAGGGTATTGTGAGGGCGCGCGGCATGGCGCGTAATGGGCGAGGCTTAATCGTAGAATTATCTGGCTTTATACGCCCTCTTAATGATTTTTGCTACATAATTATGCTATGCTACATAATTGTGTCAGCTTTTGTTTTTATCCTGGGTCAGCCCGGACGGACCCGGGACGAGCGGCTAGTAGGTAATAATTGATTTATATTGCTTCAAATGCATCTAGCAGTTTCTTATATGTTAGAGTTAGAAATAAAATTACAAATATTAAAATGTAAATAATATCAATGATTATTCAATCAATTCTGATTGCATTCCGATTGTCTTCATTACAATTGAGTAGTTGCAATTGAAACTATTGATGAATTCATACTTAACCGCCTGGCCTTCGATAGTCGGCATGTTGTTACACATTGTTGTACAGGATGGGAGGGCTAAAGAGAAAAACAAATGTATCTGTACTAATATTATAAAGCTGAAGAGTTTGTTTGTTTGTTTGAACGCGCTAATCTCAGGAACTACTGGTCCGATTTGAAAAATTCTTTCGGTGTTAGATAGCACATTTATCGAGGAAGGCAGGCTATATATCATCATTCATCACGCTAAGACAGGAGCGGAATCACCATGCGGGTGAAACCGCAGCTCGCATTTAGTTTATAATATAAGGATTTGTTGGCTTCCTACTAAATATAATATAAATATTACACCTAGGCACCTACTAATATTTCTTACTAATTTAGTTAATAGTAGACACTAAGAGATATGTTTTTGCAATAATAAATTATACATATATACATTTATTTGCTTCTTCTTATGGCGGCTCTACATTCGTGCTGTGAATTAAACAATAAATAAAACACTTACCTACCTGAAGTTATTCTCAGTAACTTAAACTAAAAATAGCTTGAATAATCCGAAATATAAATGTACTAAAATAATACGTTCGATTTAGTTTTGTTTTTATTAAAAAAAAAAAGAATTAGAAATAAGCTATAAAATTAGCGAGAATTGATAAGTTCCTCACTCTTATAGCAAATTGTTTATCATTGCAATACGCCCTGCAATTGTAGTATTACTATCATAAGAACAATAGGAAACAGCGAATCGATCACAATAATCCTGTAAACTGGCAACAATGGAGTAATTTAAATTCGCACGAGGACATTAATCACGGCGGCTCGAAGAAATGGCGCGAACGAGCGAACTAGATAATACGTCATTAGTGCTGACTTCGATTGTTTTCCCCCCAAATGTTTTCTTATGCTAGGGTTGTAACAACACTTAAAGTAAATACTGCCTTAAATGGCATGTTAAGGTTTACTGTATTGAGCTTTTTATGAAAAACCTTAATTAAAAAAATCACAAGTTGTACTTTATATTTTATTTAAGAACGAAACCAATTACAAAAATTTTGAGTATATTTACGTAAAAATGTCATAGAATCTTCTAATATTATAAAGCTGAAGACTTTGTTAGTTTGAACGCGCTAATCTCAAGAACTACTGGTCCGAGTTGAAAAATTCTTTCGTACGACTGTATATCATCACGCTAAGACCAACAGAAGCGGAGCCACGCAGGTGAAACCATGTTTGAATGGAAACTTATAGTTGAATCCTTTCTATCGCCTTAAATATGTATAAGCTCCTAATTTATTTAGGTATTCTTAGAAAAACGAATTTTATTGACTTATAGAAATTTTCCCGACATAGAAATTTTCCTTACTTGGCTTATAGAAATTTTATGACATGGAAATTTTCCTTACTTATAGATAATTTCCCAACAGAGAAATTTTCCTGGCTTATGGAAATTTTACTGACTTATAGAAATTTTCCTTATGGAAATTTTCTTCTCATAGACATTTTCTTGGCTCATAGAAATTTTCTTGTCTTATAGAGATTTTCTTGGCTTATAGAAATTTTCCTAACTTATGGAAATTTTCCTGACTTATCGTAATTTTTCTGTCAATCGAAATTTTCCTGTCTTATCGAAATTTTCCTGACTTATAACCCACCTATTCCGGATTCCCACCCACATCCCGTACACTGTGCTCCCAGTCCAGTTTACCAAAATAAGCTTACCTCTCTGCTCTACTCTTTATAATGTAACTTTTCATGTTATAAATATATCTGTATGAGCCTTGAAAATAAAGAATTAAGGAACGGTAAAATTAATGATAACAATTAAAGTATAGAAAAATTACACAGTGAAAGGATGAGAAACATTAAACTGTAACACACGTGTCGATTATTATTGATTCCTATAACCATTCATCAGTTTCTTTTATTTTCTGAAGTTGAACTGCTTTTAAATGTTGGTAATATTTCGCTGTTCATTTTTGCGTTTGTTGTCAAATATTAACGGATGTTAAAACGCTCTTTTAGCTGACTCTAGATCAGATCATATTATGTTTAAAAAAAATATATAGGAAGAATTTTGGTAAATCTTTTAGATACCTAATAAACTGAAAATTTTCATGATTTTTCTTTACTTATAGAGACTAGACTAGAAATTATATTAGATTATTCTATATTAAATCACATTGGCAAAGATAAATTAAACAAAAAGAATAAATACCAAGAGAAAAATGAGATAATGGATTTTAACCCACAACTCTACATTATTAACATTCTGACATTACACAAACAATATCATTCTTTTTTTGCTGAAAAGGTCACTTCTACAAACGTCGAAAACCAACCGTCCTTTTTTTTAAGTGACGTTTCAGAACCGTCGAAAAACATTCATCCCGTTCGTTTTTGCCAACCCTGTGTTAATCCCACAGGAACTAGCACTTGTAGTGATTTATCGGCGGCAAACGAATCCCGGATTACCCGGCATTACCCGGACTTGCCCGGACTCGCCCGGGATTGCGTTAATCGGTCTATTGGCGAATTGCATCTGCTTTCACACTTAATACCTACCTGAGCAAGGTTTAGATGATTCTGTTAAGAGTAGAGTAAATTGTGTACAGACTCTTAATGAAATCTTATCTTATGTTACTTCTTTCCTTAGATCATTAAGCTGCTTTCTGTACCAGTAGTAAATAATAATGTAGGTAAGTATACTCTGTTTATAATGATGAGAAAGAAATGCTTCCAAAAGAATTCTACTTTTTGAACTCCAGTGCGTTGCAAAATGGCTATCGTTAAACATTGTATTTGAAAAGCTCAAGACGGTTGGTCAATTTTATTACTTTATATATGCAACATAGAAAACACATGTAAGATTTTAATTTTTATCAAACAATAAATAACTAGTCAAAGTCGCTTTTACCGAATTATTTACTCATGAACTTTTGCCAAGCTTTTATGTATGTTATATTGTGTAGAACCACAGACTAATAATAATATACTACGTATACAAGTAGAACGTTGGAATACGATTTTAAATATTTCAGTAGCAATCCTCGGTTAATACACAGGACAAAGGAAACAAACAAATAATAAAACAAAAGTAATAAGTGTTAATAAAACAGATACTCCCCTCAAAATAGACTAGTTTTTCTTGAAGCACAGTTATTAAGGTTGGATATTTCCCCAGAGGACAATACAAGACAGATGTTGTGTGCAGTGTGATTAATAGCAGTAATATCGTTTTTAATTAGCTTTGTTCTAGATGATTCTGATAACTTGTGGAACGAATTATTTACTATTTTATTGTGTGTTCTATCATCTATGTACCTGTTGCCCGTTGTACCGTCTGTAAATCCTTATGTTATGTTTAACAACTCGCTACGGAAGTACATACCGCCTTTGTGCGATATTTTATACCGAGAGAGGAGTGCATTTTCACGATGTTTGTTGCAAGAAAAAAATCACAGATGCGTAAAACGATTATACATAAACAGAAGAAAAACCAATATGTGTTTATATTTATATCATAAAATATTTTTCAAATAATTTATAGAATTTTATTACCATACAGTATTATTACTTCAGTTATTTAATTTTAGGTACCTTCTTAATATTTAACGTTAAAGGTTAGATGAATTATAACCACATGAGTGGTTGCACCAACCGCATTGTCAAAACAATAATTAAGCGCGTCACACACGGTGAAGATACTATCATATTTTATCTTAAGATACTGTTATATTTTATATCACAGTATCTTAACGCATCCGGTATCAGCGTTCGGACCATCATTTTTCTTTTTGTCATTGCGTACTAAGACCCCTGTAGAACCAACATCCTGTTACAAATGACGCGAAATTTTGTGGGTCATTTGTAACAGGATGGCGGTTCTACAGGAGTCTTAGTACGCAATGACAAAAAGAAAAATGATGGTCCGAACGCTGATACCGGATGCGTTAAGATACTGTAATATAAAATATAACAGTATCTTAAGATAAAATATTATAGTATCTTCACCGTGTGTGACGCGCTTTAAAGAGGTCCATACTCCATCATTGTCAATCACTTAGTAAAAATCTAATTAATATCACTTCCTTTGATATAATATTGCATCTAACTAAATGAATAATTGCCTACAATTATACGGGTAATTAGGTATTATTTATTGCGCATAGTTAAACTAGCAAACGCATTCTCTTGGCAAGATATTAATGAACCGTGGCACAAAATTGTTAGAACTTAGAACGACAGATTAGTCTCTGATAGATAAATCTTAGGTATGTCTTTATCTTTCTAAGTACAAAGATTTGTCGTACTATTTGATATCAATATTATAGAAAATCAAAAAAGTATATATAGAAAATCATTAATTAATATTGTCTTATATTGACAATTTCAACTTGGCTATTTCAATTATGTATTAGTAACTTTAAAATAAATACATACCATTCTTTAGAATAAATCCCGAAAAATTATGCTTATAAATAGTAAACACCTTACAGTCAAATTATAGCAATGTTCTTATACTGTTGATAATGTTCACAATCTATCTAGGCGTTTTAAATTTGAATGTTTTAAAATGAATTGAACAGACGCTTGTTTTCGTATTCTTCATGCTTTTGAAAATATAAAATAATATACGGATAGATGTTCACTCGAATAAAAAATGTCGACCATTAAATCTACATTTGCGGTAACAACATTAACTCTTACCATTTATAAAAAAGAAATGTCAAAAGAAATAAACTGGATTCTGCCATAATCATCGGAGCGTTCAAACGAATGTTGCCAAAATAACAAGGTACACATTTTCTTTCCCTACGCCAACCTTTAGGGCGCAATGGGTGTTGTACGGATACACATTTTGAACTATTCCGCTCCTTTTTTGAAGCGGCGAAAAACAGAGGAGGTTCTCAAGTCTACGCGTATATTTTTTATGACTATAATAACTTTTTACAGAGTAGTCCGATTCACAAATGTATTGTAGATACTTAGCTGTGGTAGAAACTTTTTATAGTGACATATTCCACGCTTGATAGAAAAAAAATCGATAGTTGTGTCCGCATACGTTACGCATATTATGACGAATAATAATTATAACAAAGACTAAAATAAAACAGTATCTAGTTTAAACTTTAAAATTTAAATAATATTCATCCTATGAATAACAACAAAATTCTCCATACCGTGCACGAAAGGAAAATATTACCTCTGAAAAACGCGGCGAAATCGCACCAAATTTTCCCCCGTGTACTCTCCAAGCCCTCCTAAAATGACAGGTCTCAGACCGTCGGCAATCACCGCAAGATTTTATCAAATAAATATTGCGGAACGACCGTCTGTTTACTTAAATTCTACGTCTAAGGAGATTGAATATACCATAGTTATTTGATTACTCGCCATCTCTTGTTAAGGCATGACTTATTTTACGTAATTTAGGAAAAAGGTGGAAAATCTAAGTAAATTTCTCTGTGCATTCGTACTTTTTACAAATAAATTATTTAAAATATACGAACTTTTGAAACATCAATGCAAGATATTTTTATTTAATGCAGATAAAAAAAAGAAATGTCTGTCAACTCTACCTGTGTGTTATATAGTTTCTTGCGATTAGAAAACAAACGATTGAACTATTTTATTATAATTAACTTATTAGATACTTACCTACTTCTTTAAGTTTTAGACAATAAGTATGATTTAAGCAAACAATGTCGCGGGATTCACTAAAACCATATTTTTTTATCATTTAATGTTTTCCTGTGCCACATTTCCGCAACATCTAATAAAAAATCCAATTATATTCCTGTTTACTGAATAAATAAAATTATGAATACACAAATATAACAAAAGAATACAATTACGTACATTAACCAATGTGAAATTTTAACCAATATTATGTGTGATTGTGAAACATAACTAATATTGAGACCACAATGCCTTTGTAGTTTGTACATGTGTTTAATTCTCAGAACAAAGAATCCTATGGAACTGCCGTAATTGTTCAATTTGACGCGGAAATAATAATGATATACCCATCTCTTTCTCACAACAGTGGTTTTACCTTAGAAAAAGCATCTACACTCTTTTTATTAGCGCCCTCTTCATTGGCATCGATATCCTTTGCTGCCACGGACGCCATCTTAGTATACGGTTTTGTTTACATGTGAGAAGATGTCATTGTGAAATTTTTATGATTTTCCAGTGTTTTTCGACCATAATCGAGTGTAATAAGTATAATTGAAAATAATAATAGGTACCATGAAGTGTTCTATAGTAGGTTGTGGCTTATGCCAAAGCAAAAACAGACCAATCTAACCTTTCAACGGTAAGTGGCTAACATTTTGTTAAATTGTTGCTCATATTAAAGTGTATTTATTATCAAGTGTATAGAAATCTTTTAATCATTTTACATTTAATCATCTTAGTTATTATGAGCTGTAGAAACCCGCAATATTCTCCTTATTTCATTTGCATCGAAAACATAAACATGAGTGCTAGTGTCGAACATCATCGCATAAACACCTTATCGATAAATTATTAATTTGTTTATTAATTACGTGCGAAGTTATATATTGTTGTATATTTTCTCGTTTTAGTTTACCAAGTAACGAATCCCGGCGAAAGGCATGGTTGGAAAAGATTGGCATAGAAAATATCCGGCCAGGAACTAAAAACATTAATGTGTGCTCATTGCACTTTGAAGAGAGCGCATTTAATAAGACTTTAAACATTGTTTGATTGAGAGATGATGCTATCCCAACAGTATTTGCAAAGGTAAATAATTCATCAATCTTTTTATTAAACAACAACTTTGATTGTGTATGCACAAAAAGACCTCAAAACTACTGGTCCAATTTTTTTAATTCTTTCGTTGTTGGAAAGCTACACTTTCCATAAGTATATAATACACTATGTTTGTTCAATAAATTATTTTAATAAAAAAAATACTAAAAGTTTTACAATTTACCAAACATTGAGTCCATGTTTCTGTAGCAATCTATTTATTATTACTTGGGACCATATCTAATGTAACATTTTTATCTCTTTCAGGCAGACCATCCATCTCAATTTGCTTTAATTGACATATCAAATACTACTGATTAACCATCATGCTCAGGTTATCCACATCCACAAGATGCCAAGGATCTTGAATTGGTAAGAGCAGTTCTTGAATAAAACCTATATGAAATAATTCTTGTTTAAAAAAAAGGGAACTTCAATACGTAACTTTTTCATAGTCTTAGTCATACATGCTGAGATTCATGTGTATAATTATGAGAACTGTTATCAATAATTAAAATTTATTTAATGTTTTAGGCTTCAGCACTCGAATAATTAAAAAAATAGGAGAAAAAGTGGAGAAACAGAAAAAGAAAATTAAATGTTTAAATGAAGTGGTCCGTCAACAAATTTCCACACTGTATATGGCCAAGCTCATTTGCAGCATCTGTGACTACTGTCGCATGTACCTAAACATATATAGTAACCACTATAACTTAAATAAATTATTTTATGAAAAAATTGTGTTTGTTATTTAACTATACTTGCCCTTGACATCTGCTTGAGTCACTCACATGTATTTTAGCCAGCGGCTCTGCTCTTTTTTATTTTCGGACATGCGAACGAAGTCGCGGGTAAAGAATGCTCTTATGATCGAATGGGTTGCTTGGAAGAAAATGCTTGGAGCAATAAAGCCGCCTTTTGACTAAATATGTCCTATTAAGTAAAATTTGTATTTTCTGTTTGTGTGCAATAAAGCTTATAAATAAATAAATAAAGTACCCTATGGATGGCTCCATGGTCAAATAAAACCCGATGTTAAATTTCATCAAAATTGGCTTGTCCGTTTTAGCGTGAAAACGGAATATACATACATACACACTTTCGCATTTATAATATTATAAAACCTATCTTATGTGTTAATTCAAGTTACCCTCAATATGTGTGCTAAATTTCATTGTGATCGGTTCAGTAGTATTAACGTGAAAGAGTAACAAACTTACACATCCATCTTCACAAACTTTCTTTTATAATATTAGTAGGAAGTATGATAGGATAGGATTAGTGAGGATACATAGGTATATAAAAAAACCCTGTCAATCGCGAAAAAAATCGGCTGTTTCATATAAAACTGCAGAACGAAAATATCAAAATGTATTGATTACACACTACAGCTATCCCTAGTAGGTAGGTACAATTGCAAAATGGTTAATCCGAATCACGAATTACCGAGTAACGATTGCCCGATAGAAGTAGTTATCTTTTTTTATTTTGTTGAAAGAAGTACCTCTTACTAGGTAAGCACCTACTGCATACTTATCATTCAAAAAGACAAAATTCTTATTACCTGAATTACCCATTCTTAACTCTATCATCAATCGATACAATATTATCGACTAGACGAACAAGTGAACGTCCCTAGCCCGCCATGTTTGTACCCCGATTTGTTTACTTAGGTATGCAGGAAAAGTACATGCATATGGCAGTTCCATATGATCGTTGTTCAGAGGTTTAATTAAGGTCCTCGTTTAACGTCTTTACATGGGCTTAGTAACAGCCGGTAATTTTAGGATATTTCATAGACCGTATATTGTTTTGTTAGAAAGTTATTAATTCCTATTATTTTATTCCTACTATATGAAATACTAGTCGTTAATCCCGGCTCCGCTTGGTTTGAGCTGGGATGAAAGCCTCATAAAGAACCTGTGTTAATCAGACTTTTTTATTGTTTGTATTTATGCTATATTCCGATACGTACTTGGTATCAGAGTACCTACGAAGTATGCAATCTTTACTTAATATTATTATAGAGGTAAAGCTTGTAGAGTTTGTTTGAACGTGTCAATCTCAGGAACTACTGGACCGATTTGAAAAATTATTTCTGTGTTACATAGCCCATGAATCGAGGAAGGCTATAGGCATATATCATCCTTCACATAAAGTTAGCAATAATGACAAACAAATAAACTAATTCGTAATCATAATGTAATCCATCTTCGAATCACGGTACCAGGAGCGCAGCATTAATAAGCAGTTGACGTGTCTCACTTGCACCTGCCGCCTGATTGATTCGCGCTAATGTACGCTATTTGCTAAACAGAGGTGTAATTAATTAAGGGTTATGTTTAATGATTTTTGATACAGCTCATTAAATACCCTGTATAATTTTATATTTCAAGTAGCATGCATATTTCAAGGGCTGTTATTTTCCTGTTCATTTAATTTAAAAGCATTTGTAATTTATAGGATCAAAGCTCAGCTAATTTAGTTGATTACATCGATTTCTGTAATAATTTTACACACATAATACGTTGGATTCTCTACATTTTCTAAAACAGTAATTTTCAATCGTGCATCTATTATAATCTATACATGAGCATGGCTATTTCCACCATAAATAGTTTTTCAGGAATATAAGAAAAATGGGTCAACATATCAAGCCATTAGTCACGAATCATCTTATCCCTTTTTTCAGGACTTTCAAATAAAATGCAATTTTTATAGCCCGGAAACAATGCAAAAATGTGCCCTAATTACTCATTTACGACATACCCTCTTATATACTAACGACTCTTTAAAACAAGTACTCTACAAGCCTCATTGTAACTCGTCTTTTCAAACGAAACTTAACCGGTTAAAGTTGACCTCGCTCTTTTCACCCTCCCCATATTAAAATTCGATTTATCTAAGATTATAATACACTATCGCAGGCCCAGCTATGCTGGTCGCATTGTATGACACTTGAATTGCCCTGCATGCACGTTTATGAAACGCCATGAAAATCTCGAGTATTTTCCGATAATACATTGTCAATTTTTATTACATAGTTTGCTAGCAGAAGTTCCATAAAAGCTTTATACGCTTTCCTGAAAAATATTTACTGCGTATTATAGAGTTTTGTGCTTTTTATTCATCACATTTTTATTTTAAACGTAGTAAAATTGAAAATAAAATGACGTTCTTAATTTAACTGTAGGTAATCAGACCTCGTAGAGCTTTTGAGTGACAACTGGCAATTTCCCAAAGGAAATTATAGCCATTACAAGGCGTATTTCATCACAGATACTCGACTTTTATCCGCGTTTCACCTGTGAATAACCATCAAACTTATTGAGATTGACAATCTATCATAACCTCATGACATATTGCCTCATATTCCCGCCATTTTGAAGTTCCAAATTCGATTTTCCGCTCGTTTCCTCACAGAAGGCACTGGAAACGTAGTATTCAGCCAAGTGATCCTACAGAATTCGCTCTACTATTATCCGAATCAGTGAGTCGGAATTTGGAATCTTATGTAAAGCGATTTGGGTGGATGGGCTGTATGCATTGAAGCCGGTGCGTATTCGCGGCACGCGTTCCAATCTCGCGGTCGTCGATTTAAATGTAACAATAAAAGTTTAATCAAAATGGCGGATTGGCGGCAACACCGCAGCCGGGATGTCATCAATATTTATCGGTTTCGCGAAATCATTTGATTTTTTTCATACATTTGCAGATGTCAGTATATTTTTAAACATTTCTTCAAGTTGCTATACGATTTTACATGGCAGCCCGCCAAGAGAAGAAGGCTTGAGGTCTGGCGATCTTCCAAGAAAAGTGGGCCACTTGAGTCTGTATTGACTTGTTAATAGCCTTATCTTGAAATTCATGCTGCTTAGCTATTTGTAAACGGGGACATTACTAGAGCTATCGCACAAAAATGGCTGGCTTATTTCCGTATTTCGGCTAGCGAGATTATTTCTGCACAAATGTGGACAAGATTACCTTTAGTTAGTGAAGTTCGAATGTAATTTTTACTTTGCGCGATTTAGGTAGCTTTTATTTATATATTTCGATTTGATTACCTGTATGATAATTTGATTATATGAACATTATACATTCAAACTACTAAGATGGACTAAAAATATAAGCAAACTTAGTTTTTGCAATTCATTGAATTAACCCCGATGGAATTAAGATAAAAATATACGATCTGTAATTACATAATATATAGACTTTAACAGTGACTACTTGCACCTAAAACACTTTAACTGATAAAACAACATGAATAAGATTTGTCCTAAGCATGACCTTTTTAAAATGTAAATTCATTTAATATCTTCACAATACATATAGACGCCCGCCCGCCCAAACATCGCTCGATTGAACAGCATTATTTACATAGTAACGCACAACTTTGAGCTTAAGCATAGTTAAAGTTTGTTCGAATTCTCGAGAAAAGTTTAAGTACCTACAGATAAAAAGCTATAATGATAGTTGAATATTTTTATCTACAAATACCTACTTCGATGACTTTTTTATAGTGGGGAAATCTTGCATAGATACCCACTGCCCCCGGGATCCTTGGATCCTTGGGTTATGTCGGATTCTTACTGACTAAACCACCACAGTGCTCTATCGAGCCGCTTTAAACGAGCCTGGACCTTGCAATTTAAAAAATATATTGTCTATGTACAAATCCATGATATACTTTATCTCTATACCAAATTGCATACAGATCCAAACAATTGTTTTTAAAAGAGTAAGTATCCATCCATGAGAAATGAGAAATGAGAGAAGAAATGCGATAGCTTTTTCGGGTATGTTTGCCAAATCAGCGAAATGCGAGTCACGTCGAGTGTAATTGCTAGTTACATACAATGCGATAGTCCAGACGTTCCTAATGTAAGTTAGTTAGACGTCAGCGATACGTGGCTGTATTACATCGCTAATTACAAGTATTGGGAAGCGTTATTCAGTTCTTGTAGAAATATATAGATGGTCAGTTCAATATTGTTTGTATATAAAATGAATTTGGGATGACTTTGTCGATTTTATTCTACTTTATTAGTTTGTCAAATGTCTTAGAAGGTTTTAACGAAATTATAAATTAAGAAAATTTGAACATTTCCTAATTAGGTACATTACATTTGTGATTAACTAAAATTACAAAACCTAGCTGATTAGTAAACCTGTAAGAGATCAATGGAAGTGAGTATTCACTTCCATAATACTCGGATACCATCATAAGGAAGGCACCCGGTCCTTTGGAAGGCTTACGTGGGGACACGGATACAACACGCAGAGGCCCTTTAGAGAACTTTACTGTGTTGTGGGACACCAATACTCACTATTTAATTATTACAATTTTATTGTAACTACAGAACATTTTATCATATCTCAAATCATTTCAGAATGAAAGCAACAAAAGAAGAATAAAGTTAAATATCAATAGAGAGAAAACACTTGAAAACAAAATAATAGAGGTAGAGGAAAGGATTTATTCGTTTCAATTGCAATGAATTTCCTGTTACGGAGTAGCGAATTTATTTTAGAACTATCTTTTACATTGAGACCTCGTGTTGAAGACGAAAAGTTTTCTTCATTTTGTCAATTTGTATTTTCTTTTACTAAACTGTTTGAAGATTTTTTATTTTTATCAATAGACCTTATCTTTTATGTAGATATTCACTTCAATATTAATTTATAAGTATTTATTAGTTTGTTTTGTAAAATAAAAAATGTGAAGGTAACTCTGTTTGTCGGAAGACCCAGAATCAAACTTAGTCCACTACTAGTCTTGAAATAAGTTATGAATGCTATAAAATTAAAAATACAATAAATAAATCAAATTGTATTTATAATTTCTAATAAATAACTAGAAATACATATTAAATCATTTGTATGTATGTATGGTTTTCATGCATAAACTACTGGACCGATTTTGATGAAATTTGGCACAGATAATCTTTAGTTGAGAAAGAACATAGGCTACCTTTTATTGCGAAATATGTACCACGGGCGAAGCCGGGGCGGACTTGACTTACCGGTGCTAGTACTTACCATACTACAAATTAGGTATTACACATAAATTTCCACTATCCTTCCTCCTTTTTCCAAAGTTGGTTAATGAAAAATTGCTCACTATGAAGCGTCGGAGCTCAGTTTCCGTAAGGATATTTGTCTGTCTGTATTCCGGTTTGCAATATCTAGTTATTGATCTGTGTAAGCTAAGATTTCCACTATAGATTATGCCGTCTGCCTTTTGAATGGTCTGTGAAGATATGAGCTGCTTGAGAGATAGAACGGCGTCAGTTAAGTTTTTTTCATATTGGTTTCGATATGATGAAAATGATTGACTGATATTAAATTTATGATATAGTGAGTTAAAAGTCTACCTAATGTTGAATTTTAACTCACTATAACATAATAAATTGAATAAAACATTGAATAAAATATAATGTTTATTTTTATTATAAACTCCCTTCAGGGTTATAATAATTAGTGCCTATATATATAGTACTAACCTGTCGCCTAACTAAACAAACTGACATAGATTCAAAAAGTATCTCTTTTTACTTTTCCACCGTTGCTCTGAATAAAAAGATAAAGACAAATATGATAGCTAGTTGCATGAAATCCTTTTGTTTTGAAAATTGCATTACGCAGGTGCAGACACAGAAAGGTAATACGTTATGTTAAGCTAAGCAAATAAATTTCTGAATTCACTGGCTGTAATGAAATTAGGAGTTTTGTTCCTTTTGTGTCTGCAAATGCAGGGTTTTAAGTGCTTGTGCAAGCCTAGACTGTGTGATCGTCTACAGTATTGGAGGAAATATGAATTTAATTATTGTTGGGCGACTCTGGGTCTTATTTACTCTGTGCTTTCTCTTGCTACGTGTAATAGAGTATAAATGGCAAATTAAACACTTTGAACTGATTTGTATGATTAAGGCGATTAACACACGGCACCGCGCACCGCGGCGGTTGGCAGTGAATCCCTACGAGGTACGGACTGTTCGCCCGCGCGGTCGGGCGGTGTATGTGTGTTTGGTATCAACGGATTTAATAGAAGCCAATGCAACTTGAGAACCGCTTCACCGCCAACCGCGGCGGCACGCGGCACCGTGTGTTAATCGCCTAACAAAACTAAGTATATAATATTTCAAGTAGACAATATTATGGAGACCTGAATAAAAAATATATTTAGGTATGTATCTATTAATTGGTACCTATGTACCGGTACCAGTTTTCGGTATTGTTTAATTTCTTCTCTTTTGCATATAAAAGTTAATAATACGCAAAAAATTGCGTCTACAGATTTTCTTAACTCGCATAAATAAATGATGCAAATAATAATAAAAAGGTGTTGCGACGGTGGTTCTAACTTTTCATCCCTTTTTCCGAAGTTATCATAAGAAATATCTATTATGCCCTCGGTTTCGAACAAATTCACCTTCAAATGTACAATTACCCACAAAACGAGGGTGGAATAGCAATAAATTCCCGATATTAAATAAAAAAAGTTCCAAAAAGTTTCGCACCGAAGAGGTTTTAGCATTCAAAATGTGTTCCCGTGGCGTTCCCAGTCGCAACGTCGCCAATCAAAGTTTAAAACATTTTGGGAGTAATACGCACTGTAGATCTCAGTTTAATAGATAAGAATATATTACTTTAATTTGAAACAGTTAAATAAAATTTTCAATATATCTAGACATTATTTTAAGTTTAAACAGGGAATTAAAATATCTTGCAATAGTAGAACTATGCAGTTTTATAAAATAGCATAGATTATAATTTAACCAGTTTAATTTTATACTTATAACATAAACCAAGATTCCAGCAACACAGAGTTCAACAGTTGCTCAACAAAAGTTTGCCATGGCTTACAATACTACAGGAAAACATAGGACTTAAAGAACCGATATTTTTTTAACGATTTTATACAGTTATTAACACACTTATTTAAATTAAATTACTATTAATAAGGAAAGCAAATAAGAACATGAAATGATTGAGACTATATAAATCATTTTTAAACGTGCCAGTAACGTATCGATATTTGTAACATCGTTATAACGTTATCAACACGCACCGATATCATAAAATAGGTACGCCTTAATATCGATATTCCCCTTAAATCATTTATTATCTGTGCGCTCCAGACCTAGAGGTAGCTCGAGCGATAATAACAGACGATGTCTCATGTCTGAACGAATTGTGGTTATTTTGCTCGTAGTAAAGCCTTTTGAATGACTTCAGTCGTGAAAAGGTTATATTTTGGATAAATTGCCGCCATTATTATATGAATACGATTACGATTTTCGGATTTCGCGCGCAAATGACGACTGCATATTTTTACAGAATCCATTTTTGTAAGGGCTTAACATCTGCAATAATATTAACAGTTAAATGCATATTGGAGAAGGATAATATCGGATAACTATAAAGTACAAGGATAGATAAAATAAAAAATTAAAACTAATCAATTAGTTAGGTTTCGTAACTAAATAAAGGCAGTTCCTACTAATTTTCATGGTCTTAGAATGTCGTTATTTCTCTGCCACGCAATATAGCAAAATTACAATTTTCTAATTGGATCTTAGAGCATTAATAATGCTCTAAGAATTGGATAGATAAACAAAACAAAAGTAACTATCAAGAAATGAACAAAATATACTGGTAGAGTTTAAAGTTTTTTCTTAATACCAGAGACATTTATTTAAAACATAGACATCTCTAAAGACTGAAACCTCTTTGGGTAAATTGAAACTAAATCCAACAATAAACCAAACCTTTATCCCAGCAACGACACTATCCGATTGCTTTTTAACTACATACTTACCTACCTACCTTTTTAACTAAATATCTATTGAAAATTTCTACTTAAATAAAAAAAAATACAAATTAATAATTATAAAGAATATTTTACTGTATTATATAGGTAATGCTTTAGTAATTACATATTGGTTGTAAATTGTAATTTCAAGCTCATTACTCTAAGAGGAAAATATGCTTATTACTCTAAGAGGAAAATATAAGCTTCATTACTCTAAGAGGAAAATATGAGACGCTTTTGAAATAATTGTGTTTGATTTAATAAACTAATTACATCTTATCTTAAGAAATAAGTAGACGAACGTGTAGTAGGTAGGTAGGTACTTCATGAACATAATAAAATTATGATTTTTAACGGGGGTATTTTGATAAATTTCGATAAAAAAATTTCATGCGCGTGGTCAAAAGATGGGGATGATGAATAAAAAAAACAGTGAACAGCTTCTAAAATAATAGATATTATGATAGCTAAACTAGATTTCAATAATTCGTTATGAATTGACCTCTGTTGTTGTAGTTAATTATTGCCTTATATTAAAAAGCAAAGCTTTATAATATTATCTACTATTACACACTACCTATTATTAACGTATTTAATATTTATTCTATGGGTCTGTACAATTTATTGTCGGTTACCTGAAATAAATGTTATAAAATATATAAATATATAAAATATTATATAAGTAATGTTTCTAATAATAATAATTTTATAATAAACTACTAATATCCATACTAATATTATAAATGCGAAAGTAACTCTGTCTGTCTGTCTGTTACTCAATCACGCCTTAACTACTGAACCAATTTGCATGAAATTTGGTATAGAGATATTTTGATACCCGAGAAAGGACATAGGCCACTTTTTATTGCGAAATATGTACAATAATATTATGTAGTAGTTAATAATATCAAATCTTTTTTATTTCTTACTTTTCCGTTTTTGAAGTCGGTTGTTTTTAACGCAGTTATTTTTATTTAATACTTTTTAGTGTATTTTTCAACACGAATCAAACAAGCCCAAACTCGATAAAGTTGAGTCAATATATTACTGAGTTCCTATGGCCACCTTCCGATTCCATCATCAAATCGGCTTCATGTCATGATAATGTTTCATCGCTATCAAATTTACATACGTATACAAAATTTCAGCTCAATCGGTTACCGGGAAGTGAATCAAAGTTACTTGCTACATATCAACTTAGTCATCGAGTACAGACAAAAATGCTCATAAAATAAAAACTACTGGGCCTATCCGAAAAAAAAAATTTATGGGACCAATTCGACACCATCCCGCATCGAACAAAAAAAGAATCACGTAAATCGGTTCAGAAACCTCGGAGTAATCGGTGTACATACATAAAAAAAAATATACCGGCCGAATTGATAACCGCATAAAATGGCATGGAGAGCTTAATTTTCATTAAAGGCTCTAATCGCACGGAAAGCTAAATTTTCACAAAAAAGCTCTAATCGCACGGAGAGCTTCATTTTCACAAAAAACTCTCATCGCACGGAGAGCTTAATTTTCACAAAAAGCTTTAATCGCACGGAAAGCTTAATTTTCACAAAAAGCTCTAATCGCACGGAAAGCTTAATTTTCGCAAAAAGCTCTAATCGCACGGAAAGCTTAAATTTCACATAAAGCTCTAATCGCACGGAGAGCTTAATTTTCACAAAAAAGCTCTAATCGCATGGAGAGCTTAATTTTCATAAAAAGCTCTAATCGCACGGAAAGCTTTATATTCACAAAAAGCTCTATTCGAACGGAAAGCTTAATTTTCACAAAAAAGCTCTAATCGCATGGAGAGCTTAATTTTCACAAAAAGCTCTAATCACACGGAAAGCTTAATTTTCACAAGAAGCTCTAATCACATGGAAAGCTTAATATTCACTAAAAACTAATCGCATGGAGAGCTTAATTTTCATTAAAGGCTCCAATCGCACGGAGCCTAATTTTCACAAAAAGCTCTAATCGCACGGAGAGCTTAATTTTCACAAAAAGCTCTAATCGAATGGAGAGCTTAATTTTCACAAAAAGCTCTAATCGCACGGAGAACTTAATTTTCACAAAGAGCTCTAATCCCATGGAGAGCTTAATTTTCACAAAAAGCTCTATTCGCACGGAAAGCTTAATTTTCACAAAAAAGCTCTAATCGCACGGAGAGCTTAATTTTCACAAAGAGCTCTAATCCCATGGAGAGCTTAATTTTCACAAAAAGCTCTATTCGCACGGAAAGCTTAATTTTCACAAAAAAACTCTAATCGCATGGAGCTTTATTTTCACAAAAAACTCTCATCGCACGGAGAGCTTAATTTTTCTCATTAAGCTCTAATCGCACGCAGAGCTTAATTTTCACAAAAAGCTCTAATCGCACGGAGAGCTTAATTTTCACAAAAAGCTCTAATCACATGGAGAGCTTTATTTTCACAAAAAGCTCCAATCGCATGGAGAGCTTAATTTTCACAAAAAGCTCTAATCGCACGGAGAGCTTAATTTTCACAAAAAACTCATCGCACGGAGAGCTTAATTTTCACAAAAAGCTCTCATCGCACGGAGAGCTTAATTTTCACAAAAAACTAATCGCACGGAAAGCTTAATTTTCATAAAATGCTCTTATCGCACGGAGAGCTTAATTTTTCTCATTAAGCTCTAATCGCACGGAGAGCTTAATTTTCACAAAGAGCTCTAATCCCATGGAGAGCTTAATTTTCACAAAAAGCTCTATTCGCACGGAAAGCTTAATTTTCACAAAAAAGCTCTAATCGCACGGAGACCTTAATTTTCACAAAGAGCTCTAATCCCATGGAGAGCTTAATTTTCACAAAAAGCTCTATTCGCACGGAGAGCTTAATTTTCACAAAAAGCTCTTTTCGCACGGATAGCTAAATTTTCACAAAAAAGCTCTAATCGCATGGAGAGCTTAATTTTCACAAAAAGCTCTAATCACACGGAAAGCTTAATTTTCACAAGAAGCTCTAATCACACGGAAAGCTTAATATTCACTAAAAACTAATCGTGTAGTGGTATTGTATCTTACTAAGACAGAATAAATCATAAGTTCAACCGAGACGGTCGTATTATTTCATTTACACCAGCTCCCCTCACCTCATGGCGACCCTGCCATACCGTGGCGTGGGCGAGTGTCGGGTGACCGGCGACTCGGCGAATTTCGCCAACGCGGCGGATTCCTGTGTGCCTCGGTGCTCGTAGATAGCCAAGTTTACAGTTGTCGTTATAAAAACTTTTACTTTAGTGCGTCACTTTGGAGCCGAGTGGTGACAAACGTGTGTAAAGAGACAGTAAAAGTGCTTGAACATAATGGGAAAATCGTACTCAAAAACCGAAGACAAGGAAATCCAGATAAACCAAAATGCGGCAGGTTCCAACAAGGCACAAATTTTCGAAGAAAATGACGTCCAACACCAGATCGTAACAAATAACATTCTACTAGCTGTAATTTTAGTCGTGGTTATTGCTACCGTGATCTACTTCTTGCTAGCATAGAAAGCATTTGTTCAAAGTATGCTGACATATTTCATTTGCCCGGCGATAAACTCACTACCACGAACTTAGGTGAACAAACAATTCAATTGAAACAAAATGTAAATCCGGTATATGTTAAACCATACAGATTGCCACATAGTTTAAAACCAGAAATAGAGAAACAAATTAAACAAATGTTAGATGATGATGTAATTGAACCATCTCAAAGTGAATGGTCCAGTCCGATTTTATTGGTACCTAAAAAATCAGATAGTAAAAATAATAAAAATTGGCGTTTAGTGATTGATTACAGACAATTAAACGAGATAATACAAGATGACAAATTTCCACTTCCAAACATTACAGAAATTTTAGATTCGTTGTCTGGTGCTATTTATTATTCACATTTAGATCTTAGTCAATCTTATTATCAGTGTTCATTAAAACCAGATTCAAGACCAATTACAGCGTTTACTACCAGTACAGGACAATATCAAATGAAACGCCTACCAATGGGATTGAAGACAAGTCCCAGTGCTTTCTCTAGAGTCATGTCTATAGCTATGTCTGGACTAAACTTTATAAATTGTTTTATCTACTTAGATGATCTTATTTGCTTTGGTAGAAATTTAGAGTCCCATAACAAAAATTTAATCGAAATTTTTGAACGTTTACGTCAAGTGAATCTTAAACTGAATCCAAGTAAATGTCAATTTTTAAAAACTGAATTATTATACTTAGGTCATACTATATCGGCTGATGGCATTCGACCTGACAAAGAAAAAATTAAGTGTATTCAAAATTATCCTAGACCGACGAATATTGATGAAGTCAAACGTTTTGTTGCTATGTGTAACTATTACAGAAAGTTCATAGAAAATTTTGCAGATATAACTAATTGTTTAAATAAATTATGTAGAAAAAATATTAAATTTGATTGGACGGAACAGTGCGAAAACTCATTTAAAATTTTGAAAAATGCTCTTATTTCACCACCTATTCTACAATATCCAGATTTTTCTAACGAATTCGTATTGCAAACAGATGCTTCTGGAACGGCGATAGGTTCAGTACTTTGTAACAGTAATATGAAACCAGTAGCTTATGCTAGTAGACCTTTGAATAAAGCAGAGTTAAATTACCCTACTATTCAGAAAGAACTTCTTGCTATTGTCTGGAGTGTTAAATATTTTCGACCATATCTATACGGACGTAGTTTTACTATAGTAACTGACCATAAGCCACTAATTTATCTATTTGGAATGAAGGATCCATCAAGTAGACTTTTAAAATTTCGTTTAGCATTAGAAGAGTATAATTTCAAAATATCTTATGTTAAAGGCAAAGAAAATGTACTAGCAGATGCTTTGTCACGAATTGTTGTAACGTCAGAAGATTTAAAGGGTATGAATGATAAAATAGTAGCTGTAACAACAAGAGCTCAAGCTAGAAAAATGAAAGAGATGAATGAACACAAGAATGAAAGTGGTAATGATAGTGAGAAAAGCGGTGTACCAAGTATCAACTCTAACGATTGGCCTGATCAACCAAAAGTTGTGGAGATACTTAGGATACCGAACGGATCAGTTGAGTTATGTTTGATTGAGGGAGAATTGTTAAAGAAAATGAGAAAAAATAAAAGCATAGATGTCGAATCTGAATGCTTCGCATTTGTTGCTAATAAAAAGGTATTATATGTAAATCTCGATTTTAAAGCACAATACACGCGAGACGTTTTTGTGGAAAAATTGAGAAAATTATGTGAAAAATTAGAAATAAAAGAGATTTGTATGATAAAAAGTGAAGATAACGCGTTATTCATTAAAAATATGATAGAAGAAATAAAGAGTATTAAAAAGTGGTCCGGACCACGCATTTGTATTTTAAGAGGAATAAAAAGAATAGATAATGACGAAGAAAAACAATTTATCTTAAATGACTTTCATTTGCTACCAACAAGCGGACATGCTGGGGTACGCAGAATGATTAATAATATAAAACGTAAATTCTACTGGCCAGGAATTGAAAATGACGTCAAAAATTTTGTTCATAAATGTGAGAAGTGTCAAAAAATGAAACACTCTAGGTATATAAGAGAACCGATGGTTATAACAACCACGGCAAGTTTTGCTTTTGAAAAAGTATTTTTAGATATAGTGGGTCCCTTAGATTTAGATTTAGAACATAATAAATATATCTTAACAATTCAGTGCGAGTTAAGCAAATTTGTCGAGGCTTATCCTCTTAGAAGTAAAGATACGGTAAGTGTAGCTAGGAGTTTTGTGAACAATTTCATTTTAAGGTTTGGCATTCCAAAAGTCATCACTACAGATCGTGGAACAGAGTTCATTTCGGAGACGATGGAAGAGGTATGTAAATTACTTAACATAGAAAAACTTAGCTCTACAGCATACCATCACCAAACTATTGGTTCACTTGAAAATACGCATAAACATCTAGGTTCATTTTTACGTATACAATGCGATAGTCACCCTGAAACATGGAGCCACTGGCTACCATTTTGGTGTTTCTCGTACAATAATACTGTTCATTCAAGTACAAAATATGCCCCATATGAATTAGTTTTTGGCAAACCGTGCGAAATTCCCAGTAGAATTTCTTCTAATATAGAACCATTGTATAATCCAGATAACTATAGTTTAGAGTTAAGATACAGGTTGCAAGTAGCTAATAGAGACGCAAGAGAAAATTTGTTAAAGTGTAAAGAAAACCGAAAGCTGAAGTATGATAAGAATGTTAATAAAGTAAAATACAATCCAAACGATTTATTATTAGTGAAAAATGAGACCGGAAATAAATTAGAAACTTTGTATAATGGTCCATATATTGTAATAGAAGAACAGGAACCAAATGTGAAAATTATGAAAAATGGGAAAATTGATGTTGTTCACAAAGATAGAACGAAACCTTTTGTTAAGGATAATTAATGTTATCGTACGTACTACGTGTTACGTATTAAGAAAATTTAAGTTACTTATTGTTAATTAATTAATATTATAATCAAAAAAAAATAATTTGTATTAATTACTTTTTTATCGTTATTTTGCCCCGGAGGTGTAGTGGTATTGTATCTTACTAAGACAGAATAAATCATAAGTTCAACCGAGACGGTCGTATTATTTCATTTACACCAGCTCCCCTCACCTCAATCGCATGGAGAGCTTAATTTTCATTAAAGGCTCCAATCGCACGGAGCTTAATTTTCACAAAAAGCTCTAATCGCACGGAGAGCTTCATTTTCACAAAAAGCTCTAATCGAATGGGGAGCTTAATTTTCACTAAAAGCTCATATCGCACGGAAAGCTTAATTTTCACAAAAAGCTCTAATCGCACGGAGAACTTAATTTTCACAAAGAGCTCTAATCCCATGGAGAGCTTAATTTTCACAAAAAGCTCTATTCGCACGGAAAGCTTAATTTTCACAAAAAAGCTCTAATCGCACGGAGAGCTTAATTTTCACAAAAAACTAATCGCACGGAAAGCTTAATTTTCACAAAAAGCTCTAATCGCACGGTGAGCTTAATTTTCATAAAAAGCTCTAATCGCACGGAGAGCTTAATTTTCACAAAAAGCTCTAATCGCATGGAGAGCTTAATTTTCACAAAAAGCTCTTATCGCACGGAGAGCTTAATTTTCACAAAAAGCTCTAATCGCATGGAGAGCTTAATTTTCACAAAATGCTCTAATCGCACGGAGAGCTTAATTTTCACAAAAAGCTCTAATCGCATGGAGAGCTTAATTTTCACAAAAAGCTCTAATAGCACGGAGAGCTTAATTTTCACAAAAAGCTCTATTCGCACGGAAAGCTAAATTTTCACAAAAAAAGCTCTAATCGCACGGAGAGCTTAATTTTCACAAAAAACTAATCGCACGGAGAGCTTAATTTTCACAAAAAGCTCTAATCGCATGGAGAGCTTAATTTTCCCAAAAATTTCTAATCGCACGGAGAGCTTAATTTTCACAAAAAGCTCTAATCGCACGGTGAGCTTAATTTTCACAAAAAGCTCTTATAATCGCATGGAGAGCTTAATTCTACAAAAAGCTCTATTCGCACGGAAAGCTAAATTTTCACAAAAAAGCTCTTAATCGCACGGAGAGCTTATAGATCCAGAGCCCACGACGGCCAGACATTCCTTTCTTTAATAAAGTTGAAAGTTTCTCTGTATATGTCTCCGATAAAGATAAGAACGACTAGCGATTATCAAGTCTGGGTTGTGGTTACTTTGGCAGGAAACAGGTAGTAAGGGTGTATAAAATTGTACCTAACTTTCATTATAGTTTAAAAGCTAAATTTTATATATGTATATGTTACTTGGGGACCTATAAAAAGATGTTACCTTAAGAGCCAGACAGTTTTCATGGTTCTTACATCTAGCCAGACACATTTAAAAAATAACTAACATATCATCAAATTCACATAACTACCTAAAAGCGTAACAAATATGAAATAACCCACTAAAAACATTAGTTAACTATAATTATTAAAAAATAATAGTATAATATATAAGTAATAATGTTATTACTTATCTTTTACGGGGACTTATGTTGATGGAATTTCACGTATCTCGATGACACAATAAAAAATTCATCGGGATATGTGAAATTCTATCATCATAAGTCCTCGTAAAAGATAAGTAATAACTTTATTACTTATATATTATACTATTATTTTTTTAATAATTATAGTTAACTAATGCTTTAGTGGGTTATTTCATATTTGTTACGCTTTTAGGTAGTTATGTGAATTTGATGATATGTTAGTTATTTTTTAAATGTGTCTGGCTAGATGTAAGAACCATGAAAACTGTCTGGCTCTTAAGGTAACATCTTTTTATAGGTCCCCAAGTAACATATATAAAATTTAGCTTTTAAACTATAATGAAAGTTAGGTACAACTTTATACACCCTTACTACCTGTTTCCTGCCAAAGTAACCACAACCCAGACTTGATAATCGCTAGTCGTTCTTATCTTTATCGGAGACATATACAGAGAAACTTTCAACTTTATTAAAGAAAGGAATGTCTGGCCGTCGTGGGCTCTTGATCTATTAATTTTCACAAGAAGCTCTAATCGCACGGAAAGCTTAATATTCACTAATAAAAATAACTGCGTTAAAAACAACCGACTTCAAAAACGGAAAAGTAAGAAATAAAAAAGATTTGACATTATTATTTACTACATATTATTTATATGTGCTATTTATTAAAAAGGTTTGATGTCGGTGCACGGGCTTAATACTAAGTGCTTAATGTTCGGCACCAACTTCAAACCTATTAAATAAATAGCACATCCATACTAATATTATAAATGCGAAAGTAACTCTGTCTGTCTGTCTGTTACTCAATCACTACTGAACCAATTTGCATGAAATTTGGTATAGAGATATTTTGATACCCGAGAAAGGACATAGGCCACTTTTTATTGCGAAATATGTACCACGGGCGAAGCCGGGGCGGACTGCTAGTAAGAAATAAATTGAAAGTCAAACTATTTACTGAATTCTGCTCGTGCAGCTGTCGCGATTAGCATTATATTGAATAGAAATGAGCTTATAATTTTTTTTATAAAAACCGCAAGAAGTTTTGAAATTTTTGAATTTCTTAGCCAACAGCTGGATTTAGGTAACTTTTTTCATTATACGCAAATGTAACAGATTTGTCTTTCTATGCAAATTTCAACCATTTAATTTCGACCAACTTGATGAATGTTGCTATTGGAAGTAGATCCATTGCTAAAAACCTGTGCGAAAAACCAACAAATAATCGTAGCGGAAAAATGAATCTGTTAATCTGTATACAGGGTGTAATCGTTAAGTGTGCACAGGCGATTATTCCGTAACTATTGCAGATATCAAAAAACTTTAAACTGATATCGAAAGTACTTAACCTAATGAGTAAAATGGCCATAGTAAATTTTTAAAAATAAAACGTGAAATATCTAAAAAATTAACTTGAAACCCTCCCATACATTTAGTATGAGATACGAATATCCCATGTACATTTAATATGAAAGATTTTAGCTTTTTCTTTCTTTTTTTGGTTTTATGCTTTAATTACTTCGCAAATTTGAAGGGAAGTTCATTTAGAAACTGTAAATAGAGCTCCTCATTGTATTGGACAATGAGGACATCACTTCGAAAATCTGCTATGAATACAACATGTATGGGAAATAAAATGTATGGGAGCGTTTAATGTTTGGATATTTCTCGTTTTATTTTTTCAAATTAATTAGGGCCATTTTACTCATTAGGTTAAGTACTTTCGATATCAGTTTAAAGTTTTTTGATATCTGCCTGACCCCGTATAATTCGACATCGACAATGAGGACAATGAGGACATCACTTCGAAAATCTGCTATGAATACCACATGTATGGGAAATAAAATGTATGGGAGCGTTTAATTTTTGGATATTTCTCGTTTTATTTTTTCAAATTTATTAGGGCCATTTTACTCATTAGGTTAAGTACTTTCGATATCAGTTTAAAGTTTTTTGATATCTGCCTGACCCCGTATAATTCGACGGTCATTTTTGTTTACCGATTATACAGGGTGTAATCGTTAGTGATTATTCCGTAACTATTGCAGATATCAAAAAATTTTAAACTGATATCGAAAGCCCTTTAACTAATGAGTAAAATGACAATAGTAACTTTTTAAAAATAAAACGGGAAATATCCAAAAATTTTACACCAAACACATGTAGTATGAGTAGTATGAGATATGACTATCCCAAACATGTAATATGAAAAATTTTGGTTCTTTTTTTGGTTTATGTGCTTAAATTACTTCGCAAATGTTAATGAAAATTCATTTATAAACTGTAAATAGAGCTGGATGTGGAATAGAATGGTATTCCAAAACGAGGACGTCACTTCGAAAATTTGCTTTGAACACAAAATGTATAGGAAATTAAATGTATGGGAGTGTTTCATGTAACTTTTTTGGATATTTCCCATTTTATTTTTTTAAATTTATTGTTGTCATTTTACTCATTAGGTAATGTACTTTCGATATCAGTTTATAGTTTTTTTATATCTGCAATAGTTACGGAATAATCGCCTGTGCACACTTAACGATTACACCCTGTATATGTAATGTAACTACATAAATATAATAATTTGGTAACCCGTTATTAGTACCGCATTTTCACATTCGTGCGAATACGAACACGATTGTGTGAACGCGGTAAAATCAATGGTAAAATGCGGTTTTGTGCGTATCGTAAATGCGGTATGAAAATTAAAGCAAAAATTAAACTATTACAACCAAACATACTAATTTATAAGGATGAATCTATGTAAACGTAACTTAACAACTTCAAGACGTATGCTTATATTTTTTTTCTTTATTGATATCGTACAAAACTTCTATTGCTATGTAGTTTTAGAATATAAAAAATATTTGATGAAATGTATGATTAGTGTTTATTGTTTAATAATGTTAAGGAGTATATTTTAATGTTGTAATAGTTATCGATTTAAATGTACCGTGAAACGAAACGCATCTTTCGTTCAAAAACAAACCTTTAATGTTAGTTAATTTTTTCCTTCTACATAAAATTGAGATTTATATCATACTTGTCTTGTATAGTCTCTATTTAATTCATAATTAAGATTTTAAAATAAATTTAATTACACTTTGATAATATAAAATAATTGTGGAAATTTTACTTTGACGTTAATGACGCAGTACAATGCGAGTTTGACGCAGTAGATCTGTTTCAGAACTGTAAACGTCAAAATCGTAATTTGCGTGTGCATACAGTCATAAATTTTTGGAGTTTTCCTACTGATATAATATATTTAATTGTTCTATTGACGACCGGTGATGGCTGGGAAGATGAACAAATTCGAGACGCCGAGTTCAGCAAGCTCGGATAGGTATTTCGCGTGTGCTAACCTTAATTAATGTTTGTTTGCACAGCTGTCTCGTGTCAACAAAATTTGCAGATGGGAAGGCTTTTTTCAGTGTGATCTCAGGCATGAGAAATATCGCACGGTTTGTTTGTGTTAGTGCGTGTTAGTAATAACAAGCGATTTAGTAAAGTTCACGATAGTTTGACGGCTACAGCTGAAGGTTTATAACCTCTCGCATCCACGCATTTTGATTTATTTTTAGACATTTCTATAGTAGATTGGCAGCTCGGTTTACGCTGTATAATCACGCTGTGAATCAGACACGTGCTCGGAAGCGTCAATATACACAAAATCATCGTAATCACATGTGAAACAACAACTTTTTTAAAACACGTCATGGATAGTTCATTGGTCACCAGAAATATGTAAGAAATTTCAACTAATGTTATGTTTTAATATTTTAATTCATGCTGATTTAATGTTCTAAACAATCATTTCATTGACATACTTTAAATATTATTGATAACAGCCCTTGAACTTAACATAAAAAATTCTAGAATAACATCAGAAGGAAAACAAAACAACTAAAATTACTACTATTGATAAGATGATAACAGATAAGGATCACTTGATACTAAGTCACTTTTTATCAAAACATTTTTGAATGTAATCATGAAAACAATACATAAGTGTCAAGTTAATATCATTACAAACATTTTATTGCTCCATTGCAGTGACTAAAACCTATTTTTATACAAGATAACAAGGATTAGAAGCACAATGAATTAATTACATGGTAAAACCTCTAGTTAACGCAAATTAATTAAGACTTCAATGCTGTAAAAATAGTTACATAAATTACATCATAATCATAAATTTTATCTTTTCTCCGTTGATCTTCTCTTCTAAATATAAGACAAAGATAATTTAATTAAGGTATTGTGCTACAGAAGCAATATACAAAAGATTATTTTATAAATCGTTCAAATTTGTAATCTTATTTCATCCAATTATAATATCACTTTGAAACAAATCAACAATAATTTAATAAAACATAGATTTTTAAAAGAAAACTAAATGTTTTTACTTATTATAACAAATTTTTATTTTATATGAGTTATTATCTTTATTATGAGAGTCAGGGAAAATAAATACCTAGTAATTTTCATAATAATTAATAGATATACTTAGCCAAACATGAATTTTCTGGTTATATTTGTTTCACGTACTGTACGGTTATGTCTCTTAAAATATACAAAAAAAATATGTGTGGCACTCGAGGACTGCCGCGGTGCAGCTATTGCATAGCATAGCATCACTGTGCGGGTTGGAGTGAGGGTGTTAGGTGTTGTCGTTACGGAATTTTTACATTCGGTAGCCGCATTCAAAGTCCTCAGACTTTATCTCAATAAAAGCTATGTAATAGCTTAAAACATAGATTTCGAGAGTAGAACCAAATCTTCATGAATAGAGTCTGGCCAAGCTGCTTTATACACCATAAAAATTGAAACAAAACATTAATATGGTAATTTACCGTTTATTTCACTGTAAATTACTTTTTTTTGTAACCAAATACTTACATAATTTAACATCTTAACTAAAAAAAAATAATTTATAAATAGTAGTACTTACTGTTGAAAATATTTATGAATTCATATAATAGAGGAAAAAACCATTACACAATTATTCAAATTCATATCTATGAATTTAATTAAAATAATATTTTTGAATACTATTATAAGTATATATTATGTGATAATTAATTATTTAAGTTTTTAATATTTTTATATTTTGCAAGTAGACTAATTGTAATTACGTATGGATATAAAATAATTTCTGTGAATATGTTCATGAAAATTTTGTATTTCTTGTCTTCTTCATTGTTGTATTATTCTTCTGTATTTTGATGATTCTAAAGCGCTTCTCAACAAAGTCTAGTTGTATAAATATTTTGTTTATAGTTGTATATGTTTAAGTTTGTAACACATTGTACTCAAACTCAAACATTTATTTATTCAAGTAGACTTCTTTTAGGAGCACTTTCGAATCGTCATTTCATATTTTTAACAATTACCACCGATTCGGAAAGCAGTATCTATGGAGAAGAAACGACAAGAAACTCCATAGTTGCTCTTTTAAAATCATGTCAATATTACAATTCAATTTTACATACAGATAATTTAAATTTTTATAACTCTCATCTCTATTAATAAACACAATCTTGTTATCACATGAGAAATGATATAAGCGGGCCAATTAAGATAAATTTAAATCATTAGTCACAAAGTTTGTAGCGACATAAAAACAATAATAATGCTCTTGGCCTTAATTCTCTTATGCCAGAGAAGGTCAGGGCTTTCTGTATTTCTGTACTTTCTAATTTATTTCAGGTTAAACAGTGATAACGTTTTTTATGTAAACAGCATATTTGTTTTTTTTTACAAAAACGATGATTTAAAATTATTGTTATCCTAGATGGCGCATGCGTTCTTTTGTACTGTTGTTGGATGATCAGCCGGAGAATTTTCGTAATCGTATCGTAATTTGGCGATTCTTTTAACTATTTTTTTTTTTCTATAACTATAACAGAGATAAATACTAAATAGGTTGTGCTAATTTTGTATAATGAACAGAAGTCCAACATTGATAATATGAAATTCGGACCCGAAAGTCCGACGGCATCTTCGATTTGAAATGTATTTGTTTATTTTATTATATTTTTAGATTAGAGTAAATGTTTTAGTTTTTTATATGTTAGTATATTTTAGATTTTATGAACGTTCCAATTATATTAAAAACTTAAATATTTCAACAACGATTTACGAAATAAAACGTCATCTATGTTGCAATTAGGTGATCAAGATGAATGTAATATTCACAAAAACCACTTTTTAGGTAAATCCGGTTTACAGTGAAGGTCGACACTCTAAAAATAATTTATATATAAATCTAAATCGATGAAATTGATGTTTAAAAGTCACGTAAATCTTCAACCTTTTCATTAGGTAATTGCTAGCAACTACGTTTGTAGATGAAACTAATAAAAAAAATAATCCAGTTGTTACAATACAAATATGTATTTAACTGATTTTATATTCAAATGTAACTATGTTTATTTTTAAATATTTTACATAATTAATATTTAAATCTATTTTTATTTATAACAAAAACAAATTACATGGTTTTAGGTCTAACTGAAATTTTTTTATTCATTTTTTTACAGATAACCCAAGAGCCCACGACGGCCAGACATTCCTTATTTTAGAAAAGTTGAAAATTTCTCTGTATATTATGTCTCCGATACAGATAAGAACGACTAGCGCTGTCGCTATAGTCGCTGGTCGTTCTTATCTGTATAGGAGACATATACAGAGAAACTTTCAACTTTTCTAAACTAAGGAATGTCTGGCCGTCGTGGGCTCTTAATCTAAGACTTCTTATACCTTGTTATTTTTTGAAATACAAATTAACACAACACTACCATTTCAGCGACTCAGAGCTGGCGTTAGAGATAAGCGAGCAAGTGTTTCTGGATGACGATGACTACTCGCGCGCCCCGGCGTCGCCCACCACCGTGCCGAATGTTAGGCCGTATAGACCGCCATCTACAGGTAATTAAACTTATAATTAAAAATATTTAACTACTTAAAACAAGATTTTTAATTTACATTTGATAAAATGTTAAAAAATATTATTCTATGATTGAAATTTGATTTTTTTCCTTTTTCATGAGCCGTAACGTTTTTTTTAAATGGAATCTTTTGTCAAAAAAAAACCCTGATTTAAATTGTATAAAGCCTTTTTAGTCTGAGAAGAAATACCTATGTACGGAGTGTATTATACTAAATCACGACTTGTTGACTTATAAAATTTAATATAAAACAAACATCGTATTGTTGCGTTTCGCTTCCAATAGGCATGACGAAAGATTTTCAAAACCTCTTCCATAATGTGTGTATACGTTTATTAAACAAGAAAAACCCTATATTTCGCTAATATACTTAAATTTAACGAAGATAAAAGCTATTTTTCAAAAAATATTTATTAACTGTGCCAAAACAGCTCACAGGTGTCATGGCGTAGGCGTGACGTCACTATTACGTAAATACGTAATTATCTGTATGCATAGCGAAGCAAAATTAAACAAATATTTAATTATTAAGTATTATAGAATCTAATTTCAAAGTTTATAAGTGGTGTGCAGTATTGCAATGTGAATCTACATAAAAATAATACCCAAAAAAAGTATTAAAGAGAAAATAATATGAAATGATTGTTTAAATTGGACGGAGAGAAACCCGAACCACATATTCGTGAATTCGCAATTATATTTCTGTTCCGAGTCGATAAAGCATACGTTAAAAAATAGAAAATAAATAAAAATGCGTATTCTCCACATATTCATAACAACAAAATATACCTGACGCGAAGCTGTTTACATAGACGTGACGTCACGCGTGTTTTAGTCAAGATGGCCGACTGCAGAATTTCAATGTTTTATTTTATTGATAATCTCATTAATCTTAATGTTTTTACTATTTCTAAGTGACTATTTTTAATTTATTTATTATAAATTTTCCATTAAAAACACTAATTCGATCATTTATGGATATTGTCGTCATGCCTATTATGACATTGGAGACACTTATTATATGCGCACGATTCGGAATTCCAGTTCATTATGTTATGCATACAGCGATATATTTATCTAAACTATTAAAGTAAGAAAAAGAAATAATGAGGAAAGATTTGATTGTATTCAATTTTGTTCGTTTGACCAGCTCAGCTATTTGCTTACGCGGCAATATTAGTATACGTTTTTAATGTGTTTAAAGACCATGACTGTTCACAATAATTATTATGTAGAGACTAGAGATCATGGTCAATTACTTTTCTATCTTATAAAAACCTTGTCATCATTTCTTGACATAAACCGTGAGAATACCAACTTTTGAGAGCAAATACAAATAAAAAAAACATTTATCAGTTTAAACAAATCTTTTTTTATTTTTTAAATATCAGCTTATAATTATTTGATAGACTATCCCTGCAGCTGCAGTGTGAACAAATAAATATTGTCGTATATCTTTTACTTCATTTATAAATTAAATATTAATGTGATTCAAACACGATTTATTCATAATATTATTAAACCTGACGTTTCGGACATTTTACAGCGAGTCACAGGGACTCCACTCATTAATTTCTAAATACTGCTAGTTTACCTGCAATGGCCAAAAATATAGCCTGATTATGATAATCATTATAATATTTTTTCACAGGATCAAACATACTAAAGTCCCCTCGCCAGCGGCGCGTGCGCACAACCTCAATGTCTCAACCGAACAAGAAAACAACAGCAGAGAGCATCCTACACGCAGACAGACGGACGATATACACGGCGGGCAGACCGCCATGGTATAATTGTACCGGGGGGCAGGAGGTGGAGCCGTTTCTTATTGGTAAGAAATCTTAAAAAAGATAAAAAGTACAAAAAATGCCAAAAAATTACGTGTCGATTTTTTATTTAATTGAGAATGTATTTGCATAGAGAAGTTAGCTATTGAAATCAATAGTAGCATTTTGATACACCATATAGTGCCTAAAAATCTTCTAAGCGTTAAGGAATATTCTAATGATACATTATAACTGAAATTCATTTTGTCGCTTAACTTATAGAGTAGGTATGTTAACGAAACTTATACCAGAAATACTACCCTCTTTTCTCCATAAATAAACCAAACCTTACATTAAGACGAACAAAGTGGTTTTTTTTTTAGTGAAAACTTCTGTCTTACTTTTTTACTGCACAAATAATTAATTCCACAACCAATAATAATATGACCAACTGCAGTGAATATTTACAGGTATATGCGGCGCGAGCGCGTCCGGAAAAACGACTGTAGCGGCTAAAATCATAGAGTCACTTAACATACCGTGGGTCACTATTGTCAGTATGGACTCGTTTTATAAGGTGAGGATGGAAATAAAGATTGTACACTAATAATTAAAAAAAATAAGTATTGTAAAAATATCTGATGTAAATAAATCACGTTCAAAAACTGTCCGAAGCAAAGCTCTGCTTACATGTATGCAAGGCAGAGTTTCTAATTAGCATATACTTTGAATATGGCACGATATAAGTTGTTAACATGAATAAATATTTTATAGTTATACCGTGCCATTTCAGATATTTTATGACAAGCTTTATATTATGCGATTATGAGAATAGTATATTATAGTACAAAATATTGAAACTTTTTTGATGGATCTGTGCTTTATTTGCAAATCGACAGTTATCAGAATTTTTGTCTATTTGTTTGTGCGTACGCAGTACGCAGATGTAATTACATTTCAAATTCAATTAAAAAACTATTTTTTATTCCACATTTAAAGTGATAATCATCATATCTTATCTGAACAGCTAGTAAAATTACCTATCTATTGTCCGTAATTTTCCAGTATCAAACCACTATCAACATTTAATTCACCTACACTACAAATTGTACTAAAAAGTACAATTTTTCTTGGTCCCACTATTCAAAAGAGTACCATTTTTCGAAGTCCTAGTATTAATGTACAATTTCCCAGGTCCTCAACGAGAAGCAGCACCAGGCGGCTATGCGCAACGAATACAACTTCGATCACCCGGATGCGTTCGATATGGAGCTACTGGTTAATGTTCTGCAGCGACTCAAGGAGGGGAAGAAAGTCGAAGTGCCGATTTATAATTATGTCACGCATTCTAGAGAGAATCGGACAGTAAGTTTATTAATTATTTACACCATTAATAACTCAGGCCCCGGAATCACAGACACAATAGAAAATCTATTGTGTCGTGGACCGATCGGGCCGTTCGGGGCTCAATGGGTTAACATGATCAGAGTTTTCTTAACATTAAATACTTGTTTTTTAAAGACACAGGCATTACATTAGGATTTAGGTTACTCATTTATTTGGGCGTGTACTGTCATTTTTCAATTATGAAGAAAAAATTCAGGCACAAAATTTCAATTAAGAAAACTAAATTAATCCGCCGAAGAAATGTAATCTTTATAAATATCCTTAATCCATTGTAACATTGTGTATCTCAAGCAGTTGTAGATTATTTTTAATATCATTGTTTTTTTGTCTTCTTGCTTTTCATAATTTTACAAAATCTGCCACTGATTTATGTGCATTTTATAACTTAGTATTTTTGACGTGACAACGTCTTATAATTCGATAGCCGGCTGCACGCACGAAAAAACATGACTCATGCGGCGTTACCTCGCTCTGAGGCGTTCCATGTAAGGCTTGAAGTGCAAGCGAGAGCGCTGAACGAGCGACAAAGAAGCACAATAGGCCGTTGTCACGTTCAACTATCGTCAGTAAACCGACTTTACAGACAACCAATTTTTTTTTTATTATAAATGGCATTTATTCAGCTATATAATTAAACTAAACCCAAATTGATTTTACTAATTCTAACCTATAATAAAAATCTTTTTAGAAAACAATGTACGGCGCAAACGTGATAATATTCGAGGGTATACTCGCGTTCTATAACGCTGATGTCGTCAGCAAGTTGGACATGAAGGTGTTTGTGGATACCGATGCGGATATAAGGCTCGCGAGACGGTTGAGAAGGTGATTTTGGACTTTATTTGTATGGGGATAGAGCATATTATTTTGTGAATAATTAGCAATTAGGAAAAGGCGGGCGGATATAAGGCTCGCGAGACGGTTGAGAAGGTGATTTTGGACTTTATTTGTATGGGGATAGAGTATATTATTGTTTGAATAATAAAGAATTAGGAAAAGGCGGGGTTATATCTGCTTTGCTATGAAAGCAATGCTTTACAGATAATGCTGAACAACATACAGCCTACGAGCCAACTTAACAACATAATGTTTTCAACTACATATATATTGCTTTATGTGGTGTAAAAATAAAAAATTACTAAATTCACAGCCCGATTTTTAAATATTAGGTGCAAAATTTCCCATCCAGTTGAAAATTATAAAACTTGTTCAAAAATTTTACCTCAGTCTTAAAAAAACCTATTATTTCGAATAATAATAAGACGAAAAAATAAAATATTTTTCCAACAGAGACATAGTCCAACGCGGCCGTGATCTAGAAGGAGTACTGAAACAATACCTAACGCACGTAAAACCGGCGTACCAAAGCTATATAGCGCCGTGTATGGCGCACGCCGATATTATAGTGCCGAGGGGAGGAGAGAATAAGGTCGCTATATCGCTTATTGTGCAACATGTGCATAAGCAATTGCAGCTCGTAAGTATATAATTATGTATAAACACACATACATGCACACACCTATTTTAAATGTAGATTTTAAGTTAAAAAAGGAATCCGTAATTTAGCAATATTGTGAGCGATTCTTAAGCCTTTAATACAAACTAACACAGACTTTAGTTCCTACAAATTATATTATGTATGTATTTGTATCACTTTAAACTTTTCAATATTCATTTTTATTATTTTTTTTACTTATTGACGTGACAACGTCTTATAATTCGATAAAGCCGGCTGCACGCACGAAAAAACATGACTCATGCGACGTTACCTCGCTCTGAGGCGTTCCATGTAAGGCTTGAAGTGCAAGCGAGAGCGCTGAACGAGCGACAAAGAAGCACAATCGGACGTTGTCACGTTCAACTATCGTCGGTAAACCGACTTTACAGACAACCAATTTTTTTATTACTTTTAAACGAACATACACGCACGCACGCACACTTTCACAAAAATATTATTCGCACGCACGGAAACGCACGTATACATGCGCACATGCACTTCCAGACAGACATAAACTATAATTAACTTTTCTTTTGTTCTCTTTAATTTCTACAATCTTCGTTATGGAACATTCTGTTGTGTATTGGTTGATGCTATCACTATTCACATCCTTATTGTGAAAACTGCATATATATATTGTTAAAGATTTTGAGAAATTTCACGTTTTACAAACTACAATGCAACAAATAATGTATTTTAAAGTGCACAGTGCAGACACTTTGTATGTCTTTATGATTATTGAATCAAATTGTTTTGTTTTTAGCGTGGATTTAAAGTGCGAGAAAAGTTAGCCATCGCGCACGTGGGGCAGCCCGTACCTGACTCGCTATACGTACTGAAGGATACACCTCAGGTATGTGTATTGTAGGAAATAGTCTGTTTACAATTTTTTTAGATGAATGAAATAGTGAAATTTTTATCGATGTTTCAAAAACGACGGGAAGGGATTCAAAGCGTGTGTTTAACAATTTTTAATAAAGATATGTATAAGGAGGCTAACGACATCATTTTTCCACACTGGGTTTATTACTGTTTTAATACGGCACGGCGACCCCCAGACATTACTATTTATCCATTTTTTCTGAGATTTTTATAGAGAACCGTTCATTACTTGTTCAACTACCCTCAAATTTAATAAAAAACTTATCTTCTCTTATTAATTATTGAATTTAATTATTCCAAAGGTACAAGGACTCCACACATTTATACGCAACAAGGACACGCCGCGGGACGAATTCATCTTCTACTCAAAACGTTTGATGAGACTCGTCATAGAGTTTGCGATATCATTGTTACCCTACACCACGCATAGCGTTGATACTCCACAGGGATTTACTTATACTGGTTAGTAATTTTTAAGCTATTGCATAGCTTTTATCTCAGACTTTAAGCGCGGCGACCGAATGTAAAAATTCCGTAACGAAAAACCTAACACCCCCCACTCCAACCGGCACAGCGATGCGATGCTACGCAATAGCTATACGGCGGCAGTCCTCAAGTGCCACACGTATTTTTTTATATAATATGTAATAATGTTTAAATCTTTGTTTTTTTTAACACATGTTGTCACACATTATTAGTTGAGGAAAAATATCGGAAATGTACACGGATAATATAAAAAAAATATATCTTGTGTGAAATATAGGCAAAAAACCTGCTTAAAACAAAAAAAATTATACAAGAAACAAATTAACATCAGAAAAAACATAGTTTGGAAATGTCTTCTAAATTGCTGATGCGGTTTATCTGTGAAATGCTGAAGAATACTAATAATATAATGGCAAATCTTATAATAATATTTGAAAAAATGCTTTCAAATATCTAATTTATTTCCAAATTTCAGGACGTAAATGTGCGGTAGAGCGCGTGTGCGGTGTGTCCATACTACGCGCGGGCGAAACAATGGAGCAGGCCGTTTGCGATGTTTGCAAGGACATACGCATCGGCAAGATACTCATACAGACCAACCAGCAGACTGACGAGCCGGAGGTGAGTTTATATTGGTGATAAATGTGCGTGCGGTGCGGCAACGTCGCCTCGTGCATTTGTTGTGTGGCACGGCAACGTTGCGTCATGTGTTTGTCGTGCGGTGCGGCAACGTCGCGTTAGCCGCATGCCGTGCGGATTGGCAACATCGCATCAGCTACATGTAACTACTCATCCTAAAGATGCTAGTTGAAAGAAAACTTACGTTTTGTAACGTGGTAGCGTAGAAGCAGCATGATCATAACATATATGCAAAATACGCCTATCGTTATTTGTACGTTACTTCTCTAACAGTAATTTCCCCAATTGAATTAAAAAAAAAACCCTAAAACTTCCTTTCAATTCACAGCTCTACTACCTCCGTCTGCCCAAAGACATAAAAGACTATCGCGTGATATTAATGGACGCGACCGTAGCAACAGGCGCGGCGGCCATGATGGCGATCCGCGTGTTATTGGACCACGATGTGCCCGAACGGCACATATCGCTCGTTTCGTTACTTATGGCGGAGATTGGCGTGCATTCGGTGGCTTATGCCTTTCCGGAGGTGAGTACATACACACAAACACGTAGTGCAACGCATACGCACATATACACACTGACACAAAACACACACACATACTGACACATACCGCACATATTATACACACAGAACACGAGCGTTTATACGAAAACACAAAGGATTCAAATACACATACGAAAAACATATACAGACAGCTCGCTCACATGCGGACAAACACACATATACAGGGTTACAGGTTAAGTCGACCTATTCCTGTTAAGAGCGTGTAGTAGGGGTCAAACCAAACTGATTTGATTTTATAATACCATATCCAAAAGTTAGCCGTTGAAGAGTTATTGCAATTTTAATTTTTTTCTTGAAAATGCCACTTTATCTTCGCATTTAGCGTTTAATTTTCTATTTTACTTATTTGGTCTGGGTTTTTTTGAGTTTTTATGTAAAGGTTGAGTTAAACAATAATTCTCAGCAATAAAAATCCATATCGCTGCAAACAATTCAAAGAAATGGCTTTTAAACTAAAAATAATAACATTAAAGTAATTAAGTTAACTCGTTTTAAACAAAGATATTGAAAAAAATCTCTATGAAAATGTGTCTGCAGATGTTTTTAAAAACATGTGCATGTTCTTAGCTATGTAAAAAGGTATGATAACCTCAGGTAGCATTCGTAGATTCCAAGAAATCGGGGATAAACTTGGTATGGGGAAATAATTCTTAGAATAGCTCATTAACATCGGTCTAGTTATTATCTGCCTATGCGAACAATAAAGGGTTGTGCCGCGTGATTATGATGTCTCACTCACACGCTGCAACTATCTTGCTTCCACCTACTGGAGAGAGCGAGCAAGGTGATGGACGAAGCTGTATGGGGCGAAGGATGGCGGCCATCCTTAGGATGCCGCTTTGTATTTTTTAGTCTGCTTATGTGATTCGTCCGTAGTAGATGCGATTTCTGTGCTCCTCTGTGTATTGACAACGCAACTTAGCTTTCTTTTTGGACTGATTTTCTTCCGATTCTGTGACCGTGGCTCGAAACTGGACTTTGATTTTTGCTTGCGATTTGAATTTTCAAGATGAGTTCGTATACTAACGAAGAATATGCTGACATTTTGATGTGTTACGGGTTTTGTCAAGGTGTATCTGCACATGCTCGTGCGGAATACATGACCCGCTATCCTGACCGTCGTGCACCAGATGTTAGTGTCTTCGAAGGGACCTATCGTCGCCTTAGAGAAACTGGTTCGATTCTAAGACGACGAACAGGAACAGACGTCGGTCGGCCATCTGTCCGGGATGAGGAAGACGAAGAGGAAAATGAAATTAAGCGATTTTTTCGAATGGATCCCACGACATCAACAAACATTGTTGCCCGAGAACTTGGTCTGTCTCAGTGGAAAGTATGGTTCACAATGAACACTTCAGGATATTACCCATATCACTACACGCCCGTGCACGTGATGGAAGAAGGAGATCCTTTAAGAAGACTAGATTTTTGTAGATTCATGTTGAATGCGGATCTGGAAAACCCCTCGTTTTTCAAAAAAAATTTATGGACAGATGAGTCCAAATTTGATCAAGACGGTATCACAAACTACCATAACGCTCACTATTGGGCTCCGAAAGCACGTGGCAATCCTAACAAGAAGAATCCAAAAAAATCACAAAGACGATTCAGTCTTAATGTGTGGATGGGGATAATTTCAAATAAATTAATTGGACCATACTTCCTTCCAGACAACCTAAATGGTGAAAATTATGAGACCTTTCTGCGCCAACATTTAAGCGACCTACTTGAAGACATACCCCTGACTTTGTTAAGAGACATGTGGTTCCAACATGATGGCTGCCCTGCACATTACAGAAGAAGTGTTAGAGAATGGTTAGACAGCAACTATCCAAACAGATGGATCGGAAGAGGTGGGCCCATACCATGGCCGGCTAGAAGTCCAGACCTAACCCCCATGGACTTTTACGTATGGGGGCATATGAAGAGTCTGGTGTACAATGAGCCGAACCCGATTCCATCTGTTGATATTTTACGACAAAAAATTATCGATGCAGCCAATAAGATGAGGAACCAATTAACAACTGGGGTAGTCAAGAGTTCTCTGCGGAAAAGGTTTCGAATATGTGTTCGCAATAGAGGAAGACATGTTGAGCAGGAACTGTAAAGTTTTTAAGAAAAATAAATTATGATAAAATTTATTCTGATGTTGTACTTTACTAACACTGTCCCATGTTTTTCCCCGATTTCTTGGAATCTACGAATGCTACCTGAGGTTATCATACCTTTTTACATAGCTAAGAACATGCACATGTTTTTAAAAACATCTGCAGACACATTTTCATAGAGATTTTTTTCAATATCTTTGTTTAAAACGAGTTAACTTAATTACTTTAATGTTATTATTTTTAGTTTAAAAGCCATTTCTTTGAATTGTTTGCAGCGATATGGATTTTTATTGCTGAGAATTATTGTTTAACTCAACCTTTACATAAAAACTCAAAAAAACCCAGACCAAATAAGTAAAATAAAAAATTAAACGCTAAATGCGAAGATAAAGTGGCATTTTCAAGAAAAAAATTAAAATTGCAATAACTCTTCAACGGCTAACTTTTGGATATGGTATTATAAGATCAAATCAGTTTGTTTTGACCCCTACTACACGCTCTTAACAGGAATAGGTCGACTTAACCTGTAACCCTGTATAGCACACACAAAGAAATTTTTTTGAATTTTAATAGCCAAATGGAGTTAGTTATAAGAGATCTTCATCAAATCAGTGCCGTAGTTTAAATAACGGATCCACAAAAAAACATTATATAAAATTAATTCATATTTGCATTACGTTTTACCATCTTTTATCTTCATTCCTTTCAGGTTAAGATAATAACATCAGCTCTAGACCCGGAGATCAACGAGAAATTCTACGTATTACCCGGTATAGGTAATTTCGGAGACCGCTACTTTGGCACCGAGCCCTCTGACGACGAATGACTGACAATACCCATACGTGCGACAGAGATGGCAACATTTCCGCGCTACGAGTGAACGAGACGGATATATTTTACTCAACAACGCCGCATGTATAGGCGAAGTACGCTTGGACGTATCTGCTAGCATATACAACTTATATAATGACTTATATTATGAAACTTGCTTGTGCTAAATGAGGGTAGTTTTATATAGTTTTTATAGCTACGATACTTAGATTACAAAATAAAAGACAGATGGAGCGTTGCCGAACTAAACCGAATAATTTATCGTCATTTCCATAAAGCTATGTGTGCTGTCATTTCGCCGTTGCACTGTACGTACACGGTGCTTCTGTGTGGGTGTTATGTTACCAGATATTGAAAATTTTCCCAAAATTTTCCCCGACTACGGAAGAAAGAGGGTTATGTTTTTCGAGTGTAGGTATGTATGTATAATATTTCTTTGACACGACCTGCAGTATAAACTGTTGGATCGATTTTGAGTTGTGACTTATGAGGTGTCATTGCAATCATCTGAATTATGAAGGTAGCTGTGGTGGTAGTGACGTAGGCTACATAAATTATTAGCAGTCATGTTTTAATTTTTATTTTAATATAAATTCGGGTTTTTGATATTATTTTATAATATTGTAAAAATTATTTTATCACCTATCTACTAAAGTTATACATGGACAAAATAATTTTATTCAATTTTTATTAAATAAGTAAATTACATTAAATTTATTAAATAAATTACATTAAAAAAAGTTTTTATTTTTCAAAACATATGAATGCGAATAGCGGTAGGTTTTAGTCGAGAATGCGGGACATTTTATTTTCATCATATCCATCATGTGTTCACATGAATTAAATCGCAAGCGAAAACGACGCTTTTTATAAAAGTAACAAAAAAATGTATAATGCTTTTTAAAATAATCTAATAATGACCATGAACTTTTATTGCACTATACAAATAATCACATTCACGATCGAAAAATCCAACAGCACTACCCCGAGGCCCGAATATATTTTAACCATAGGGGTAAACCCTAAAAATGGCAAATTCATTTTCAAAATACTGGCAGCATACGTTGAAGTTTTGAATTCCTTCGTATTTGTAAAATTATTATTTGTATACAAAATTAAATAAGCCAAATAATCTACAGAAAATCTGTAAAACGATGTTTTATCTTTTTGTTTGTTTTCGGGTACAAGTTTTACAGCGTTTTAATATCACAAGACGGCATTTTTTTACTAAAATATCAAACCCCTTTTGACGTATTGCATGACACTAGAATCGCTATAGCACTAGCGGAGGAACGTATTCGTTTTTGATTTCGTATTTTCTTTGACAAGGGCGATGAATGATTGACATGCTCCATCTGTATTTTATTTTGTAATCTAATCTACGATATATCCAGCCAGCGTTCGAATTTCAAATTCAGTAATCATAGAGTAAAATCAATGAAAATTTTTATCGTGTCACTTCTCTAAAGATAAACAAGTGCAAATCTCCAACTATCCCAGTAATTATGTATTGCCCAGTGTTGTGGTAACTATTTACAATTAAAGCCCCAAATACGCGATTATAAATAAAAAAAAATACTCGTCTTAAAACATCATAGACAAACAAAACTTCGTATACTTAATCTATGGTGAAAATAAATTCTTTGTTTAATTTTTCGTTAAGAAGAAATCGTGTAAAAGTTGCACCTTTTTTGTGAAAAACCTAAGTAAATGCAAAACGCAAATGATGCAATGGCAGACAATTTCTACAAAGAATTGGCCACTGTTAGTAGACCGTCTGTTACTTAAAAATCCTAATTAAAGTTTTGTTCAAAAAAGTATATGCTCTTCTTTGTTTGTAAAATAAAATTGTTGTTAGAAAAAATACAACACAAAAAAATTATGAAACTTTACGCTAAATATCTACTTCTAGGGCGAAAAAATTAAAACTTAGTAAATCGTTCTTAACTATGAATTGAGTTATATTTTTAAGGGACTTAATCATTATTTAAATTATTATTTAGTAGTATTTGAATTCTACAATTTTATAAATTATACGAAATTAAAAAAAAAACTCAAAACTTACGTTACATAAATGACTAATAAAGAAAATCTAGTCATAACGGTCATTTAATTTTCTAGAATAAATGACCACATTTAATTGACATTTTTACTATATTTGGTGTGAAAATTTATAATAAATAAGGTTTAAAAATAAAACCTCGACTTTAAAATATGTTCCTAGGTTTCTTATTTGTGGAATTTACCAAAGAATTGGTAATTTATTTAGAAATAATTATCGAAAAAAAACCGGATTGATAAAAGTGATAAAAAACAAATGTTTGACAAAACAATCATTTAATAATTTGGTGACATTAATTTTATTTGGTTTTGTGATACATTAAAACGTTTTAGAAATATATTATTGGTGCAGTTAATATAACACTTATTTATTTCTATTAAATTAAAAATGTTCTTAAAATTTTGTAGTGACTTAAAAACTACTTGTGTGCATTTAGAATTACAAAATTACTTATAGGTAATCCATTTTACGTTAGAGTAAATCTAACTTAACTTTTACCATGTTTATAATCTAAGCTTACTAGCTAAAATAATATATGTGGCTTTACGATTTATTGAAACTTCCACATTTACGTTTTAAAAACAAGGTACTAAATCTAAAAGTACATTTTTTTTCGCGCCCTTTTTTGATATATATATATTTTTTTTTCTTTACGGCACGATTAGGTACTTTATCTTTTTAATAATAAGATTTGGTTCTGAAAGCGATAACGGCCAGTACCAAATTACTTATACTATATTTTATAAAAAAAATATATTATGTGCAAAATATATACCACAATATAGCCAATAAACCAGAGACTAAAACAAACCATGGTGCTTTTATTACAAAATATACAAGTGTTCCAAATCTGTAGTTTGATAGCATAAATGTACAATGTACAGGATACGTTCATTCCGACGCGATGCTGCCATTTTGTTTTTTACTTTCGCGCGCTTTTTTTTTCTTCTTTATTCTCAGTATTAGGCAATGATTTGTGTTAGTTTTTAATTGTATATGAGACTTATTGTACAGTAAGAGACCTCGCTCTTTTTAAACGTTTAGGTGAAATTCGTTTTGAATTATTTATTAGATGGATATGAAGGCCGTTCACTGACAATATGGAATAGATTAGAGAACATTTAGTTTTTTCGTAATCTGTGTAAACAATTTGTAGATTGTTATATATATTTATTAGCTGTGCTTTTAGAATTCTATTCCATGCCAGGGCAGTCTATCAACTTCCGAACTAGGTTAAGTTTTTTCTCAGTGTTTGTATTTTTAGTGCATTAGTAATTCTAAGTTCTACTTTATATATAAGACGTAGTTGCTTTTGTGTAAACTATGTAAAATAAGCGTAACGTATATAAAATAATTGTAAAACAATAAACTTGTTTACAAATACATATTGTACAAATTAAACTGTAATATTCTGAAATAAAGTGGTTTTATTTTATTTTTTTGTTTGTTATTTTTAAATGAATTGAACAATTGCAAAATTTAAAATTGTCTTAATTTATGTGGGGTTAGTTTGATTATTATTTATTATAATTCTTAATACTTAGTACTTATTGTAGTACTTAAAATAAGTATAAACCACTTTATTTTATTGAATAATTGAACATGTATTCGAAATCTGATCATACATTTAATTCAATACATTTTTATAAAATTATACTCTATAAAGCTTACGAATTGTCAGTTAATTAAAACTCTTATAAAAAATCTTGCCTCGAATAATTTGTAATGTATTAATACTTAAAATTCACAAAAATATACCATCATATAAACAAATAAAGCCTTTTTTAATTATATTTTTACCGCCTCTTTCTGTCTCATTTCACAGTCAATATTAGAGCAAGATAGCTATTAACGTCAAAGAACGGAAATAGTTTGAAGTTATTTATCTCGCTCTAGTTTATTTAATTTTATAGTGATAGAAAGAGACGAGTTTAAATAAAGCTGCTACACAATAAAATGAAATGCAAATAAAATCATAATTGTATTTCATCTCGTATATTTCTGTTTAAACATTGTAATATTTTAATTTTTTTTAATAATTCTAAACATTTTAATGATGCAGAAAATCCATCTCACTTTATTTTGTTTGAACCTCGTGTTTTTATATAATTTATCTCTTGTTTATTATGCAAATAAAAAAAATACTACTTATGCAAGATGGATTTTGTGACCCTTCTCATCGTATATGTTAGGAACAATTTTTTTTAATATAATTGCAATAAAATGAAGTCTATCGAAATTTATAAAAGTAAATAAATGTCTTGCTTAAAATAAAAAAATTGCATCAAAGTTAGTTATGTATCGATTTGATTATGTAATCGTGTTAAGCACAATGTGTATACTTAATATGTAAATCGCTGTGAATATAAAAAAATACAAAAACACGAATAAATTTATGAATAACTTATTGGTTATTTTATTCTTATGTTAAACTTAACTACATATGGCAACTTTGAGATCACGGTTTCAGTTGGTAGAAAAGTGTTGCCAGTAAAACATTTTTAAGTTACTTTTGACATCGATTTGGTGCAAACGTGAAGTAACAGCTAAGAAAAATAGAGATTAAACTAATATTTTATTTTCTTACACAATAATATGTGCTTATGTGGTAATTCGAATATTGAATAGTCAAAAAATTCATAATTTTTAAAACGAGTACGTATTCACAAAACAAAACTCTATTATAACAACACACAAGAAAAACAGAAAAGGGAAAACACAGTTGTGAATAAATTCAGCAGTGAAAGCGAGAAAACAGACTATCTATCCAAGAAGCTTATATCTAATACACTGGAGATTTCAGTATGAACATTAACTTGTAACAAGAAAATATGACGTTAAGCTTCTTGCTATCTATCTATTTCCGTCTCTCTCACACGCCATTACTCAAGTTTACAACAATCGATGTCAAAAAGTTGTCAAATGTGATCGCAAGAGTCTAAATAGCGCTGGAACACGAAGTCGAAATGTTCGCACTTGGAGTTTGTTGTCTCGTGCACTTGGTTCTTCCTGAAAAATTATTTAAGTTATCATATTGGTAGTGTAGATAACGTTATAAACGAATTTTTTTAGTTCGATTACTAGTGGAGAATAAGCTTCTCTCTGGCACAATATACATACATACATACAGTAGGGAAACTTCATACAAAACGTTCGAAATGGCTCACGCACACAAGCAAGCGTGTCTAAGGGTATTCTTATATCTGTTAATTGTCATAATACCCTTACGATTCTCGTAAACACGCTTTCTTGTGTATGAGAGCCATTTCAAAAATGTTGTATGAAGTTTCCCTACTGGTTGTATCTGTATATTGTATCTCTGGTTAAGCATAGCAGGCTAATCACATAAACTCTGTTCTAAAATTAATTGAAACTAATAAGCGATATATTTTTATAATTAAAAACGATCTATTGCCCCGTCGAGGAACAGCTGAAACACATAATTTACCAATATAATATACCGTTATAATACACCAATCAAACAGGTGATTTTACATTATTTCATAAATAAGATAATTTATGTAACTGACTTGTAGTATTCTTCACACTCTTCCAGTGTGACGTCAGCACTGACGACGCGTGCGCCAAATCCGCTGTAGTAACTGATGTAACGTTGCTACAAATTTAAAAATATAAGCATTAGTTTAAATATTTTATACATAAAACATATTACTTATCTAATAATGCTAAACTTCGATTGAGCTCAAAGTGACACAAACTATAGCAATACCCTGTGAGCAATACCTGTAGAAATTAGTATGATCAAACGTCTGACGACAATAAAATTAAAATAATTGCCACCTGAACATGCTTAGAGAATATCTGCTCGCCGACAATATTGCACGCAACGCGTAAAGCCTTCGCGATGACGTCAATGTACTTCACATAACACACGGCTGCGTCACGCCCCTCAGCGTCACGACGCAAACGGAGTTTTAGGTTTATACCACCAGGGGGCGCTGTATTCTGGACAAAAAAATACAATACTTGAAAAATATTCATAGACGAATGTTTTGTGAGCGTATGTTGATGTTCTATGTCCTCCCGAGAGGATATAAAAGTAGTCTGACTATTATTTCGTGTGTTTTAAGTTTGAATGAAGCGTACCTGATCAACGATGCTTTTCATCATGAGAGTTAAAGATTTGTTTTGCGACAAATCGTACTCATTTGTTATCGTTACACCACCCAACATATTATACCTGAAATATATAAAATATTTATTGAAACGATTTATAAATGTAACACATGCAGTAAATACGTTTCTTCGTGAAAATAAAACCAAACTCACGCATTGGCCATGTACATGTGATGTCCAGGAGGAGAGCAGACTTTGAACTGACGATCCAAACCATAATTCTTCAAAAAGAACAAACAGCTAGTGATGTCCCACATATAATAGTTCAGTATTTCAGTATCCCGCAATTTCTTCATGCCATTAAAATGATACGGCATTATTAACAATTGTAATTTTGAATTCAAACGATCCTTGTATTCGGCGGTGATTTTGAGAAGCTTTACAAACAATTTTAACTCTCTGGCAATATCTGATTGAAATATGGCATCGTAGCCTTCTCGGTGTGGCCAGATGAGAAAACATTCGGCGTTTAAGCGCTGTGACACTTCTAGGCATTTCTTAATCTGTGTCGCTGCGTGTGCGAAAATATTGGCGTCGTTGTTTGTAAATGCTCCAGTTGTGTAACTGAAAAAAAAATTAAAGGGTAATCTTAGATACTAAAGCAAAATATATTGATAGCATATCGCGCAGAACATTCATATAAAATCGAAGAATCGTCTACTTAATAATTAATGCAAAATAAGCTCTACGTAAAGTACAATTTCATATTGGAACTGCTGAACGGATTTAGATTAATTTAACGAAATTTTTTGAAGCTGCGACAAGTACTTACTACTTGAAAAAATAAAAATAATTTGAAGTAAACGCTAGTATAAAAGAAACATTCAAAAAGAACTTACCGTGGATGCGAATGCAAATCGGGAGCGAGCCACAACAGCTTCACATGATACCTCTGGCCCAATTCGTGAATATATTCCACAATTTCGTCCCAGTTGGTCTTATTTTCATCCCAATTATCGGACAAATGCAGCAAGTCAGTGTCGTAAGCTGTCCAGTACTTGATGCCAAGTTTGGTACAGAGGTCGAAAAAGGCCTTTATGCATCGCTTGTAATTGTCCATAGAGTGCGAATTGTCATCCCAGGGACGGTTGTTGCTGATTCTTGGATATTCTGCGCCTAAAAAATTTAATTTAAATCTTTTAACGTTTAAAAACAAATTGTTAAATGAATATATGTTGGTTGTTACTTTAAGTTCTTGCCAAAAATACTACTGAACCTAGGCGTACAGTACTTTATACCTACATCCATATTTGGCACATTTTAAATGATAGACTAGACTAGATTCTTTATATATCAAAGTAAATAAAAAGTTAGGAAATAAATGATTTTTACGAAATTTTTATTTATTTAACTGGAGATAAATTTAAATTTCGCATTTCCCTTTTACTGCAACATATACGTACATAATTACAAATTAACTTACTGCAAGTCCTGAACTCAGTGAAAGACAAGCTATACTTAAGCCAGTCTTCCATAGTCTTGGAGTGCAGTCTCTCCGCTGCATTGTAGTAGCGGTAGCTGAGCGTGTCGGTGGCGGACGCAGCCGTGTTGAATTCCACCTTCTCTATGCCTGATAGGGGAAACATCTCCATTATTTTCCTAATATTTAGAGTATAACATAACGTATATAATTTTATTTTTTTGATGTAGCTACTAGCTAGTAAAGGTATAATCGTTAGGTTTCACGAGGTTATTATGCTTAAATTTTAGAAGTAGAATAAGAAGAAACATAATTTTTACTAGTAATATTTTACGTTAATAAATAATAAATAAAATCATTATGACCATTTACACCAATAATTAATAATTGCAAAGACAAACATATATAAATAGAATAAAATCTGCTATTTATGCAGATTTTATTCCCTCCTCACAACTTTCAAAACCCAAAAAGTCCTACCTTGAAAGTAATCCACATTGTCAGCAGCCCTACCTTCCTTTACCTTTTGCCTCTTGCCACCAGGCTGCGCGTATGTCGACATTCTTTAAAGATAGCAACACAACTTATGGCGGGATCCTCGTTTGGGAGATCTTAAATAATATTGTATGAATGGAGTCAACGGAACGTGACTGTATCGTGTGTCCTTTTGTTTTCAATTGCTTTGTACTTTCAGGGATAGAGGTCAGGTATCAAGTGGCTAGCTGGCTTTGAAATTTTTGTTTGAACTTTGAGTATAGTTTTTACCGCGACTTTTGGTGCATTGCCATTTTAGAAGGATGTAGCTGTTATTCTTTAAATTACCATTACAAGATAAGGCACTAAGAGGCAATAAAAAAGTACTTATTTATCAGTAATGCAATATAACTAACGACTTCGGGGTAGACCAGTGTACCTATAAATTATATGTATATGTTTGAAATGGATATAACTAATAATAATTAAAATCAGTATTATTTGTATACGTAGTATATTATTATTAGTCTGTGGTATTATTATGAGTGCCTAACTACAACCAGGTCGCTACGCATTATCTAGTTTATTATTATTTTATTCCAATGAAATCTACATATACTTATTTTAGTTATTGTAAAAAAATAAAGCTCAAAAGTTTGTTTGAACACATTTATCTCGGGAACTACCTACTCGACCGATTTCAAAAATTATTTCAACGTTAGTTATGTAGTATGAGATCAACAAGTGATAGTTTTGATGTAGTCCTACATCCAATATTTATCGAAGTATGAAATACTCACAATGAATTGATTGTATCTTACAAAAGATTCTGCACACGTTTCGTCTACATGTTAAGTTGGTTATCTACCAATATGTCAGTTGTTCTAAAAGCCTAGCTTTTAAGCGTGGGGTGTTAAAACGGTATTCATACGTTTTTTTCACGTGATGCGTGATCACGCAGAAGGACCAACTGTTTTTTAAATCTTTTGGCTTCTATTATTTTCAAGTTACGTTAAAATTAGGTATTCTTTAATTAAGAGCCTGTGTCCTGCCAGACCGAGTCATTTTTTGTTTTAAATGAGCATCTTATTTCGTGTCAGTAATGTTCAGTCTATTGTATCACGCCTTAAAAAACAAGATGAAATAAAACAAAACAAACTTTATAAAACAATTTATTATTTACAAAAAAATCCACAGCACCCTCAGAAGCACCGCTACAAATAACACAAAAATCGGTATCGGTATTTTCTTCCCCTCCACTTTTAGTCCGGAGACCTCCCCCCTTTTGAGGGGTTGAACCAACCCGGGCATCTTTGGTTTATCCATTGGTTCCCCTATCATGGAAAACTTTGAAGTTTCAACTATTTTCACGGTCACCATTTTGCCCATTAGTGCTTTGTTTTTCGGCACTAATACTTGTTCGTAAAACTCGTTGTGGGCTACAAAATATTTAGTATCGTGAGATACATCAGTAACTAGGACGTCGTATGTTTCGCCGACTCGGTTTGAATAAGGGAAATATGATCGGAAGAATTCGGAGAGCGCTTTCGTACGTTTTTTCACTTCTTGCGCGGGTACCTGTGAAAATTGAATAAGTATAAATATGTATTAAGAAAATAAATTATTGAGAATTAATTCGTGTTGTTTTATTGTTATCTTATACCTACTTGTGAGTTTTAATTTCAAAACGTATCAACGTCTGTAAAAATCTCAAATAAAGGTTCATTATCACAAACGCTTCAAATTAGAATAATCTTTACTAATCCATACTAATATTATAAAGCTGAAGAGTTTGTTTGTTTGAACGCGCTAATCTCAGGAACTACTGATCCGATTTGAAAAATTCTTTTGGTGTCAGATAGCCCATTTATCGAGGAAGGTAAAAGGCTATATATCATCACGCTAAGACCAAGAGCCGAGACCGAGCTGAGCAATGCGGGTGAAACCGCGGGGCGCAGCTAGTATGGTATAATTAATAGAATTAACGAAAAAAGGTCGTGTGTGCCGAGCACACGTGTCAGAAGTGAAACTTTTTGGCAATATTAATCAAAATCGTCGCCTCGATTCATGACGTGACGGTATTGCTATGACGCGATCTTTCAAACAAACAAACAAACTCTTCAGCTTTATAATATTAGTATAGATTATATACATACTAGGTTTCCGCCCGCGCAGTCAAAGAAAAACCCGCATAGTTCTCGTTCCCGTGGGATTTCCGGGATAAAAAGTAGCCTATGTCCTTTCTTGGGTATAAAAATATCTCCATACCAATTTCATGAAAATTGGTTCAGTAGTTAAGGCGTGATTGAGTAACAGCCAGACAGACAGAGTTACTTTCGCATTTATAATATTAGTATGGATAAGTACAATAATACATACCCGTTGCATATTAGCAGCCGGAGTGCCAGGCCGTGGAAAGAATTGATTTATAAACAACGACGGGAATAAATACTTCTTGCAGAGATTCATCGTGTCTTGGAAATCTTTCTCCGTTTCTGTTGGAAAGCCGCAGATTATATCTGTAGCTATTGTCATTCCGGGCACTCTGGAATATGCACAAACATATAAATATAATTATTTGACTTTTAATTTCAAGTTTTACAAGTATTTATGAACTAATTTTGAAACCACTATCGATAGGTTGTTAATATAGTTTAGTTTTTAATAAAAATTATATAATTTTTATTGATATATTTCCAAGAACGTTTCCATATAGGTTGTCTATTACACACTTTTTTTACTATTTATTTTTTTAGGAATATTCACTCATTTGAAATAGGCAATAACTTTTGTTTAATATGTATGTTACATAAATATGTACGTATGTAATAATATAGTTTCTATACACAACATATTAGTACATACTATAAATCAAGTATACCACATAATATTCATTTGCTGGTTATTTCATAAAAAAATCAACAAAATAAAATAACAGATACACAACAAACTATTCACATCTTCACCCATCACATATAGCATAGAAAAAAACACTCACTTTTCCCGTAAGAAATCGACAACTGTTTCAAAGTCCGCCCTCGTGTATTCTCTCTTCATATCGGCCAGCACTTGATCGCTTCCCGACTGTACGGGAACGTGTAGAAATCTGAAATATACCGTGAATTAACAACATTTCTTATCAATCTATACTAATATTATAAACGCGCTCATATCTCAGGAACTACTGGTCCGCTTTGAAAAATTCTTTCGGTGTTAGATAGCCCATTTATCAAGGAAGGCTATAGGGCATAGGCTTTATATCATCATGCTAAGACCAACAGAAGCGGAGCTATGCGGGTGAAACCGCGAAGCGCAGGTAGTTACATTTTAAGTAAAAAGGTGTTAATAGATTACTAACACAAATTACTAATATTTATTTGCATGAATGTAGTTACAAATTACAGATGTTTTAATTACAATATTATGTGGCTAATACATTCTACCCATCGATTGGGTGTGCAAATATTAAAATATAAAGTTAATTATAAGGAAACCAGAAAAATCAAAGATATATCACTCACTTATATACCCTCGGGTGGTGCATAATACTAGCCACCTGTTCCAGATGCTCCAAGATGTAAGGTGGGTTTGTCATACCCAGCCGTAAGCGACAACCAGCCGGAATCACTTCTACTAACTTCCAGAGTAACTCCGGGAGGGATGTGCCTATGTCTCTGCCGTATGTGCCTGATATAGATGTAAATTTAGTTTTGGTTGAATGTGAAATGAAACATTTATTCATTCAACGGCTTCGTACAAAAGCGCTATACAATCGTCAAAATACATAAACTAATATTAACTAATAGTTTGGAAAGTAGTTTCTATGGAGAATAACAGTAAGAAACTCTGTCTTAAATCTAATAATAACTTGTGAACCACATTTGAGCAAATAAAGATTTATTTATTTATTTAATAAATTCGTATGAAATACTCAAACAGATTTGATGTGCTTAACATAGACAATGTGTTTGATACAAAAAATCTTTGAATATTTTTTTGTAAAAATTAAGTTTACAAAGCACCTTGACATTACTTTACATAGAATACAATTAAATTGTATTATAAATCCGATTATTCACTCTTATAATTAAAACAATACTAACCTGTATCCTCACTAGTCAGCCAAATTTCCACGACTCCCTCTTTAAACGACTGTATCGCTCGCTCCACAATTTCCTCTGGAGGGTAGCTCCCCAATTCACCCCTCGCATGTTTCGTCTTACAATACGTGCACTGGTTCAGACATCCCGTGTTAATTGGTATGATCTCTATTAGAGGGTTCTTTCGCACTTTTGGTAGGAGGAGGGAAGCACCTCCCGCTTTCCGACCTTCGGTCGTCTTTTTAGCACCGAATAAACGTACTGTGTGACCTGGAAATCATGTGAACTTTAATAATTACGAATAAGATGACCACTTTTGTATTAGAAAACAATGTCCTAATAGATCTACATAGTTTAGTAGATTTAAAACAATTTGTATGCGATCAATTCTTTAATATTGCAATTTTATTGTGTTACAAATTAGATTTATAAAATCTATGTTTAACACCTAGAAACTGATCAGAAATATAAGTATCAGTAAAAAATAACAGTAAGTACCTAGTTTTACAAGGATGTATTTGACTAATTACAATGTGAACTTTAAACTTCATTGACTTTAAATAAATATAACATATGACCTTAAAACTTCGACCCCTAAATCAAATAATTTACTATACTAACAAAAAAAAACATATATATAACCTGAAAAAAAAATGTATATTGTACCTTTAAGCGTCTCCTCAACAACCTCCACAATTCTATCAATCTGCTGCACCCCCACAACACTGTGTCCCCGCAGGTACTCCGCCCGCGGCGCTCCCTGCGGCACACAGCCCGCTACCACTACGTGGATACCGCGGCTCTGCCCGAGCTCGATTTCGTTTCTACAGTAAAATGTAATAAATTAATCCTACTACTATTATAAAGGCGAAAGTTTGTATGGATGTATGGATGTTTGTTACTCTTTCACGCAAATACTACTGAACCGATTACAATGAAATTTAGCACACCTATAGAGGGTAACTTGGATTAACACATAGGATAGGTTTTATCCCGGAAATCCCACGGGAACGGGAACTAAGCGGGTTATTCTTTGAAAACGCGGGCGAAGCCGCGGGCGGAAAGCTAGTTATTAAATATGAAAATGTCCTTGTTTGTTTGTCTTTATAATAAGTAAAATTTGTATTTTCTGTTTGTGTGCAATAAAGCTTATAAATAAATAAAATAAAATAAATAATATGATTATGTGTCTGTTGAACTAGAGAGTGAAACATCTCATTGGCATGGGAATAACCCTTGACAGACAAAGCCATAGGTGAAAAGTTAGTATACAGTTAGGCAATTACACAAATTGAAAACTTACACTATATACATGATACGACAAATGGTTTTAAATTTGATAATAATCTTTCGTGTCGACATTGTAAAGTGATTGACAATGTAATGAAACTGTATGCTGTAAACGTGAATTTAGTTAATAATAAAAACAAAACTCACTTGAAATGGTCCTCAGCGGGATTCTTAACAGTGCACGAGTTTAACAACCACAACTGTGCCTGCCACTTGTCTTCAGTAAGTTTGTAGCCATGTGCAGCGAGGAGCCCTGCCATGTACTCCGAGTCTGAACTGTTGTGAGCGCAGCCCCATGTCTTTACGTATATTGTTTGTGTGCCTCGAAAGACGAAATTATATTTTACATGAAAGAAATGAATGTGAAAGAATTTACGGTTAAATCTATTGAATTTGTAGTAAAAGTATTAATGTTTTAATTAAGTGACTAAATCTCAATAAAAATTAAAAACTAATGGAATATGGTGTCTGAAGAAAATATGCCAATACTATTGTATTAGTAGTAAGTAATGTATTAGTGGTAAGTATGATGCAAGTTGAAACAAATATTATAAATGATAAGTAGCATATTTGATTAGCAGAATTCGGCATAATCAGGTGTTAACAATATATCATAAACAATGATTTGTGTTATATCAATTGAATAAACAAATGAGGAGCGTCGGAACAAAAACCGATAAACGACATGCTGTATTTTTTTTTTTTTTTTGTAATTTCGATGCTTTTGCATAATTTTACATGATAAGCTTATTGAATCTGTTCTAAAGCCGATGAATCTAGTAGAAAAATGCGCTTCAAGTTAAATGATCTATACAGATACCGATAAATCCACTGATGAGGTAAAAGAAAATTGATATCTTTACAGAAACTGATAAATCCTACATAAATTTGATAGATTTTTATAAGGTTGAGACAAAAACCGATATAGCAATTTTTAATTTTTAATTATTTAATTCCTCATATACTTAGTTTTAACCAAAAATGTTAATGGTTTTTTCACATAGCGATAAATCCTTAGTTGATTTTTTCAAAAAACGATAAATCCGGATAGTCTAAGCAAAAACCGCTATATCCATTTTTTTTTTATTTTTTTTTTCGTTTATTACTTCACACACGAATCTGTTGATTTGGCCACCAAACAATGTTGCTAATGTTGATATATTAAGATTTTCTACTCTCTTTTACCTAAAAAAACAAAGAAATAAAACGTTTTTTCCGATTTGTCAAAAATCTTAGAAAGTGGATTTAGCGGTTTTTGTTCCGAAGCTCCTCAAATATAAGAAAAAGGTTTGGTTTGAGAACTCCAAAGTTTAATCAAAATATTTAATGCTACATGTTATACGTGCGTGCAAATAGATTCAATTGGGTCAATTTTCACAACTTATTGCTCATACAACATAACCGTAATTATTCAGTTTAATTTATAAACTTATAAACATAAATAACACAGATATTGAGGTTATACCTGGGACAACACTTTCCAATACAACTTTTTCGACTGGCGCTTCTTTGGTTTCCCGCCGTTTGGACCGTATGTTCACATTTTTTCTACTCGCGTATCTTTCTTTAGGTGTGATATCCTGTGAAGATATTAAATCTTCAATATCATCAATTATCTCCGCAAATGCAGCTGGCATTTTTATTTTTATCACAACTGTCGCTTTGACATTGACATAAAAACAAGATCAAATATCAGCTAACTGGTTGGTGCATACGGCATAGATTATAAAAAAAGCCTTACTACTATGAGTTATGACCCATTTTTATTCGTTTTTTTATTTCTAAAAAGCATGGATGCTTATTTTAGAGACGAGATGAAGAGTTGTGTTCATTTCCAAAATGTCGATTTCTACTTTCTATGGATATATCACAGGAAATGCCAAAATCAGCGGGAAACTGATGACAGAAAGTGACAGCGCGCCATTTCCTGGGCTGACCAATCATTTGTCATAAAATTTTATTCGAATTTCGACTTTCGACAGTAGCGCGGAAGATTTCTGAGAGGATAGGTGTATGAACTTTGTTAGTTCAACAGAACTTTTGTGATCGTAAAAACTTTGTGTTTGTTTTATAATAACTTAATCTGTACTTGGCTTTTTTTACTGGTAAGTGTTTTTAAAAGTGTATTTAAAGTATTACAATAAATAAAAAATTAAATTGAATAAAGATGCAGGTATTCATGAAACATTTAACAATTTTAAAGTTACATTATGTTAATGATACTGTAGGTAGTTTTAAAATACAATGTTTATTCACAATCACACATATTTCTCAAAACTAAGTAAACGTTTATTGAAATAGAAATACAATTTATATAATTGCACAACAAATGTTACAAGTAACTACGATACGTTTAATTATTGTTGTTCTAACTTTAAACTACAATTTAAAATTGTCAAATAACGATAACGCTAAAAAAATAATTCTTCAATTCTTAATCGTTCCCTTCGGTCCCTAGATGGCAAAAAAGTAATAATAACAAAAAATAAAGAAGCGACCCCGCACGCGCTACGGTTACCACCTGCCTTCAGGCTTCATCCCAATTTCGGATATTCGTTTAACAATCTATTGTCTAGCCGTTCGGAAATAGGAAGTTTGAAAATATAATATAATATGTTAAATCTTTATTGTTTTTAAACCGTACGAATGTTATCACTTTGACCTGTCAGTAATAAGATATCGATATTGTTTATATAGTAATTTTTCTTTATAATTCTAGATTTTTATATGCAATTAACTATATTATTTTTGATTTGATAAGTGCACGGAAAGATTATACATAATGTATTTTTGTAGAATACGAATAAAAGAAACAGTCACATACCTAGATCGAAACTATACTTTAAGATAGGTAACTTCTTAAAATCGGAACAGAGACCAAATCTTTGAGGAGTCGATTAGATACAGTTCACCCTACGGATGTTCACCCCTTGTCCTTAAGCTAAAGCCACCCTTGTGTATTACTATTATTTGGCCATATAGCCATGAAAATAAAGATTTAATCTGTAATGTGAATGTGCATCGCGCTTTCGTATTATGACATGAGTTTACGGAAATAGAATACCTATACTTAAGGTAGGTAGGTATGCAATTTTTTATATTAGGTATGTTAAGAATGAATTAAGTTATGTTATTCATCAATTACACATACGATGATGATGATGATCATAATTATATATTATGTACCTTGTGTACTTTATTGTATTTCCTCCTTCTATCTACTATAACACATAGGTATCAACTATCATCATTACTGATTATCCTATTATATTAGGTGACACCTTGTAAAAAAATAACACCATTAATTTTAATAATCGTTACGTGACACTATAAAATATAATAATGTCACAGGTCGGAAGTTATCGCGTGATCTTTCTCTCGCGGTCTAAATTTTGCGATAAGTGTGCCAATTTCTTGCTAAAATTAATAATACAGTGCAACCTCGATATAACAAATCTGAAGGGAACAAATAAATATTCGTTATATCAAGTAATTCGTTGAACTGAGGTTCGTTATGTTGAGGTTAGGTTGGTCTAAAATTCGTTATAAAGAGGTCTTTTAACGTTTCTGATCCATTTCAACTTGAATCTTTAACAATAGTGACGAGCAGCAGTGTTCACATTACTTTCCAATTTAAATTAAACAAAAATGATCGTTTTACGAACAAAAGCATGTCGAAATCCGTCACGACATGAATCACATACTATGAGATTAATAATCATTACATTGGTTGGAACTTTATATAAAGGTTTTGGGTTAACGAAATTCGTTAATTAGAGGTATTTATACTTTTCTTGATAGTTAAAAATTCGTTATAAAGAGGTTGTTCGCAAAAAATGTTCGTAATGTAAAGGGATATTTTGTATTGAATCTTATGGACCATTCAAGGGGATTACGAAAAATTTGTTAAATCGAGGAAATCGTTATATTGAGGTACGTTATATTAAGGTTGCACTGTATACTGAATAATTAAATTAGTATTATTTCCTATTATGTACTACGTCTTGATTATAGGACCTACACTTGTATTTGTAGGCAAATAATTAACTAGATCGGTGTGGATACCATATTTGACAAGAGATCTAATTAATATGCTAAAAGTTCGCATATATCTATGATTCATACAACCTTCTATAATTCATTATTATGCAAGCAAAATTGTTCATGTTTGACAAAAAACATACTCCCACTAACAACCTCATATAAACTCAAATAACATTCGCGTAGACGCGCAGAAGTGTTGCACGCCTCATAAGCGAAGCGTTGAGGTGGGTACTACTGTCACTTCGCGCAAAACATCTGATTTTTCAAACTTAAAATGTCTTTATGTATCATACATTGCACTTGTAAGATAATACATACACACACATATTAAGAAAAAACACTATTTTTAACGTTCATGATATTTTTGATGTCATTTTTGTTATTTAAACTAGTTAAAAAACAGTTTAAAAAAGTTCTGTCTTGGACGTCCGTGTGTCTGTATGTGCGGATCCTTTTTCTTGTTAACACGATAGCGACCGAAATACTTTACTAATCGAGTCTTTTTTTTTCTCTTACGCTTGAGTATGCTCAGGAATAGAACCCTTTCATTTTTCAGGGTCTGATTCGATGTGGTTTAATTGTTATTAAATAAACAAAAATAAAAAAAAAATTATGAGGCGTGCACTTTTGGATTTTCCAAATTATTTCAACCTTTATGTTTCTTCTTCAATTTTGGAATTGAATAAAATTGCCACAGAGACAAATTATTTTAGTTTTACTTAGAACATAAACTACCAACATATACGAGTAGTATGAAATTTTTCCCTCTCTCAATATCAAATACTTATATACCTATATACCTATTTAAATATTCTAAATGAAAAATATTAAAATAATCAATTTTAGTACGTAAATTCTGATGGAAAGAATGCTGATTGTATTTAATTAAGAGCACCTCATTTGAAAAATTAACAGCCACCAAATTTTTATTTTCATCTCACATCACATTAACCAGCCTTGCTTTTCCCATCTTTACTCACACTTGTTCAGCTTCGTTTAATTAAGACCAACTTTTTAGTTAGTTTGTATTATCATTACTATGGTAATTCGTCATAACTACCTCAGAATAAGATGCCCCTACCTTGTTCCCGATAGGGCTCTGTTAATTTGCCTAATTATGAGCACATACTTAGTTATGAAATTAGGTTAAATTGTGGGAAATATTTGAAAAAATATGGGTAAATTAGTTATAACAGGTATGAGATAAAAATGTATTAAAGGTAATCTAATTAATGCCATAGGTATTATCTACCTATAGTATTTCGTTTTCTTTGTAGTAGAAGCCACATTCGACGTCCTGGGTCGATTTAAGTATGGTTTTGGCAAAGGCGTACTTAAGTAAATGTAAGTAAGTAAGTACCTAATTTATGTTTAGTGTTGATTTTGTTTTGAATCCTATTAGAAATAATTTTACAAAGTTACATATTGAATGAAAACTTGAACTTTATTTTGCAAAAATATCAGTCGGCTCAGGGGATGTTTCATCGGATTATCCGTTCGCAAATTTCTTTATAACAGTAAGTTACGGTAAATTCCGTTATTAGCTTTTCAAATAATTATACAAGCAGTTAGCACGGATACGCGTAACGAATTGCGCGCACACGGCACAATGAAAGAATTGGCACAGATAATCATAGCATAAATTGGCGCACTTCTAACCATAAATTGAACATAGAGGATAGAACGCGGTGGTCATAACATAGAGTATTTACGGCGTTGCGTCACAACAACACTAATTGCCTAGGCTGCCCCACATAGTGACTAATTAGCAGACGCAGTTGTATTTTGTCTTGTGATATGGATACTGTAACCAATTACGTGTTACATGGAAAATATTAAAGTACATATTTGTTATGTAATTTTTGTAGAAATTTTTTCTGCAAAATATTTGCATACGACAACTTAAACATTAGTCCACACATGTTTAGTCTGTAAAAACGAAATCCCTCTCTTTATCAACCTCTAAAACCCTTTAAAATTTGATTTCTAAAAAAATTCCAAAGTTCCTTAAACTTATATGTAGTTATACTTACCTATTTCAAATTTATTTCATCAGAATCCATTTAGCGGTAAGGTGTTAAATCTTAAAAGTGGCAGACAGTGAGAGTTGCTCTTATTCATAATATTAACAAAGATTAGTTGCCGTTTTGCCCAAAATATCCTACATTAAAGAAAGTTATGACCTACCTACTCTTCTATGAATTGAAGCTTCTCTATTTTTCGGATTGAGATAGAAGAAGTAGTTATAAGTTAACCAAATTCTCGCCTAATTAGCAGTTACCTACCCTGCATAACATTTTTCGATTAAATGTAACTTCCTTGTTTGTGAGAGACATATTAATATTATAAAATTACTAAAACCTAATACAAGTATATTTAGATTCTATACTTTTCGAGATATTCTATTGTGATGTAAATATTCCGTTCTACATATATTCGCGTAAGCTGTCTTCGGAAAGTGCATTTGCCCGATGAATTTCAACAAATATTTACTTTACAATAACATTATAAAATATACACAGTGTTATTTCAGTCTCCCTATTGCATTGTTCATCTAGAAAGATATTGTGGCAAATTTTAAACTCTATTTATTATATTTTTAGGAACTCTATGGTGAATATTTTTGATCAGAGATGTAACAACAGACAAGCAGTTTTTGTACTTACATATTTACACAATTTTCTAATTTTTTGTGATAATTTACTAAACATATTTAGCATTATGCTCAGTTATATTGCAACGAAAGGTAAGTCCTATCCATTCTAATATCACATGAAAGTAAATATTTAAAAAAATATATTTTCAGAACTCAATGGGGATTGGGGTCTATAAAATTGAAATACATATTATGACAAAGTACAATCAACCTTGTCAATAGTTTAAAACACCAAGTCAATTCGATATCAATCACGGATGAAGTTATTTACGCAACCGACCATCATTGCATTGAATGATCTCAACCCAAAATACAAGCACTCGTCTGCCGTGCTTTGCGTCATCGTTTCACAATCGGCCATTTTGTTTTTATATTTCCTGAAAACTTTTATATTATTGGTGAATCATGATGTTCTTGGCGTATGTGACGTTATGTATGTATCGGAGTATAGTATAGCTGAGATTTTAAGACCTAAGTGAAGGGTGTTAGTAATAACACGGTCAGGTACAGACTGCGAGGGGAGTCATTAGGCAATTAATTTTTTTGGTCCGATAATATCAAATTAATAGATATGTTCCCACATCTAAAAATAACTGGTTGTCGATGAAGTTAACTATCAATAACTTTCTTTTCAATTAAGTTTACCATGATAATTATAAACCTGGCTTAGCCTTTGATCTTGGAGAAAAACAGCCCTTCCCACTTCCTCAAACTACAACGATGTAAAAATTTCCTTCAATCGATTGCTCTGTTCCGACGTGCACAGACAAACACATGTAACTACATATAGACATTAGTATCAACAAGTTTAAATGCAATCGAAGCATAAACTGGGATAACGGTTAACAATAATAATTTAACCCCATATAGCTATTGTATCGTCCCCTAATCGTCACGACCTTGGGTAAACAATGGTTCACCACACCTTGTGCTCGACACCAAAAGCTCGTTTCTCTCACGAATGCATATGTCATTCGGGTTTGGATATTCATACTAGCTTGTTGAATGAATGAATGAAAAATTCTTTACTGTACACCATATAGGATACATTTTATAAACTTAACAATAAATTAATCAATGTACAGAAGGCGGCCTTATCGCTGGCAGCGATCTCTACAAGGCAACCCAAAAAAATGGACGATTGTTGCATACGAATTTACGCGTGAGGTTAAACTATAGACCCTTTTCAGCTGCCAATTCATATCTCGTAAGCCACGGATCTTGGTAAAAGCTATACACACTACTTGTCCAGAGTAAATATCAACAACGAATTAAAAAAACTCATATACCCACGGTTAAATTACAATACTTTTGTTCGAGGAACAAAATGTCTCAAGATTCAAGATCAAATTTCGCTTCATTCATTCCTATATCCCTATTTAAACCAACCCCAAATATAAATACGACCCTTGGTCAGGGTCGCTTGTTTGTTGAAATATCGTTTGGAATGATAGAGTGAGTAGTTCCTTATTTCGAGGGTTGCTTAGCTAAATTCCAAATAAATATTGCAAAGTTATTAACAGAAATGTATAAACTTATGTACAGCAATAACGCCCTATATTATAAAGATCCAAGGTACAAATTACAAAAGCAATTTATTGAAGCCTTAAAAAAACCTATTACCTACTGTAAGAGAAGTAAAACATACATCGACTAACTTTCTATAACATTTTGGCCTACTGAAACGAATTGAATGTTTAATCGGTACAATTATAATTTTTTATTATCAAAATCGAATCAGACATTTTCGTATGTGCAAATTGCAAAATTTCGCTCTTGTTTCGCTCTTGACATTAAAATAGCATAATATGACGACGATTAAAGATCGTACCTAACTAAAATAATAACCAATGATAAATAAATATTAGTTCTAAGTACTAATGATATTGTGTGTCGGCTCTTAGCAAATTAGTCACAGTGCAAACAACGCTCAATCGAATTAAATTGACATCTGCCATTACGCTGAAAACCTTCGCTTGTTGTATTTTATACTGTTATCCTGATGTATTTTCAACTGAAACTTCTTTACGCGCGTTGAGGGTAAAATTTCAAAGTAGCGTCATGGCAATACCACAGTATTACAATATGTGGCAATACTTTGACGTCATGGAGCAAGGCGACGATTTTGGTATCTTTGAATCTTGCCAAAGAAGTTTCACTTCTGACACGTGTGCTCGGTACACGCTCTTTTTTATTAGAGTTGTATGTATAACTTGAAATATACATTCATTCATTCATTCATTACATCTTAATTTGTATCAAAATAAAAACAAAAGAATTCAATGTAGTGTGACAGTGTGACAACCAAATATAGCAATTCATTTTTCTATGTTCAATTAATCTATGTTAACTGCATAGTGTTAACCAACATCAAAACATAATGAAGAAAGTAGTATTGGGCGTTCACACGAAATAAACTAAGTCGTCTATCAAATATGGATAGATGGCGTGTTTAGGTTGTTAGTATTAATGTGTACGCTGTAAATTGGGCTTCTAAATATTAATCGTTCAGAGTATAAATAACTTTTTAGTTATAAAACACTAGAACAAAACCGTCTAAATTTGAATCTATTATTATAAGAGATAAAGAATCCTACATAAATGCTACAATAACAATAACAATTAATAACTGATATGATGATATCGTGGTTATTGATTAACTATTCTACGATTCAAATGAATGCACTAGCTTCTGCCCGCAACTTCTTTCGCTCAAAATAAATTCAATTATCCATATGATGAACTCACTCTCTCTTTTAAATTGTCCATCGCGTTCATTTTTAAAATACAAATAATTATAAGGTTCTCCTCTTTTAACTTTTAACTCAGTTAGAATCTTTATTTGCAAGTGACAAGACGTTCTCTCATTGTTTGGAATTATATCAAAATTTGAAAAAGTTTAATTTTGTGTTCCCGTGTGGATTTGAACTTGGTTCTCTGCGATCGATCGTTCTCGCTCGCTGCGCACGGAGCTATCTAAGCTAAGAGTCACCGTGCGAATTAGGCGATCAGTAAACTGCGTACGCGCATATAAGCCCTCCCTGAGTCTGCAACCTTCGGCATGAGTTCGTCGTGTAAACGCTGTAATGAAAAGGTATCGGATGGAGCACTTTGCTCGATTTGTCGTCACACGTTCCACTTCCACTGTGCTGGTTTATCCGAAATTGGTTGGCGCAGACGCGGAAAAGAAAGGCAAAATTCGTGGTGCTGTCAAGATTGTAAAAATTCGGCGACGACCAGTGATACGGCAAAAGTCCCTGATGAATGTACCTCTCACCAGTCTTCTTTAAACAGAATAGAAGACATGCTTTCATCCCTTTCTGCGTTGCCTACTCAGGTGGAAAGTCTTAGGAGCGATTTGAACGATCTAACCTCCAAAATAAACATAACCGTTATCGAAGACATATATAACAGACTTCAAGATATTGATATTAAACTGTCGTTAGTCGACACAATAAATAATGAGGTGAAAAAAATTAAATCCCAAATGAAACTATTTGAAGACCGACTCCACGTGTTCGAATCAGAGGCAGAAAAAAGTCGTAATATTATGACCAATCTTCAAACCACCATTGCAAATCTTGAGCTCGAACAAAAACGAGTTGAGCAAAAAAATAGGTTTTTAAATGTTGAGGTTGTTGGATTACCCGAAAAACCGAATGAAAACTTATTAGACGAATTTATTCGTCTAGGCACTGCCATTAATTGTTGCATTAACAAAGACGATATTGAATTCATCACCAGGGTGCAATCATTCAAGGACAAAAGCGGTTTTCCACGTAAGATTGTAGTGAAACTGAGGAACAAGATCATTAAAGATAACCTAATTAACAACTTCAGAAAATGTAATAAAGCGAAGGGATTAACATCGAATGACCTTGGCTTTGAAGGTAACTCATTGAAAATATTTTTAAATGAGCATCTGACCATAGCTAATAAAATTTTACTAAACTCATGCAAGCAACGCGCCAAGGAGAGGAACATTAAATTTGTTTGGGTGAAAAACTGCACAATATATTTGCGAGTGAGTGAAAAATCCCCGGCCAAAGCTATTTCGTCAGAAGAGGACTTAAAAACTTTTTTAGAATCATCTTTTTAGTGTGCCCTTTGTATAATTACATTATCCGCATTGTAACGCAAATTTTAACTCATTTTAACACACATACATACACTTTTTACATTTACTCTAATTATCGAATACAGAACACAACTTTATTCACCTCTTTAAAAATAATCAAAAATTTATTTATACTCTGCATAAAATTTCTAATTATCATAAATACAAAAGGTTTCGCACCCCTAATATTCATCGTACGATCGCAACATTCCACAACTTTGAATCCTTTTTTCTCAAATACCCGCATTTCTCGCAATATTTTTTGTCACAAGGATTTATTTTTATATTTTAATGATTATTATTACGCAATTCAATTGTATAACATCATGTTACTTACCGTACATTACGTTACAATTTTATTCTATCGTTGTTTTGTATCTTTACTTACGCCTGTAAAGTTAACTTACATATTAAATAATTATAGGTACATTAATATATTGATTAAAATTTTTGACTATGTCTTAAAATGGCTTCGAAAAGTAGTTGTTTGAATATTTATTATCAGAATACTCGTGGTTTACGAACTAAGTTACCAGAATTGCATAAAAACATAGTATCAAGTAATTATGACATTATAATTATAACGGAAAGTTGGTTATGTGACAGTGTTTTGGACTCGGAAGTTTGTGACGCTCGCTACGACGTTTTTCGGTTCGATAGAAAAAAGAAAAATAAAGGTGGTGGTGTCTTATTGTGCGTTAAAAAATCGTTAATGGCATATGTTAATAATAATATACGGTGCGACGACGTAGAAAGTGTTTGGATCACAATTCCTGCGGAGGTTTTTAATAATCATTTTACTAAAAACGAAGGTGATTTTCAAATAATAGCCGTATATATTCCTCCAAACTCAAATTTACCTAACACCTTAAAAAAGTTTAACCACGCCCTATTAACACTTTATGAAAATTACCCTAATAATACGTACTTAGTCGCTGGTGATTTTAACCTACCTTTTATTTCATGGAGTGATAACTTCACGCATAATTTAACTGGTAACAATAACTCTCAATGTTCGGAAGCTGCATTGGAACTTTTAAATATTATAAATTTAATGGGGGCGCGACAGTATAATTTCTCTCCAAACTGTTGTGGAAATATCCTAGATCTTATTTTTTCGAATTTATTAATAGAATGTAATAACATTGTGTGCTCCGATTCACTTGTTAATATAGACCGCTATCACTGGCCCCTAGTTATAACTATAAATGATATTTATATTAAACCTTTTAGACCTCATTTTATTAAATTAAAAAAATTCTTTAGTGCGAATTATGATGCAATAAATATTGAAATCAGCAAAGTTAATTGGGGTTCACTTCTAAATTCGGGTTCGGTCGATGAAGCTACTGCTTATTTTTATAGCGTATTGAATAATGTGATCGATAGGTTTGTACCAACAATAAAAATTTCATCACGCCATAGATATCCTAAATGGTACACTCCAGCTTTAATTAACATGATTAAAGAAAAATATAAATTTCATTCGCGATGGAAAACTCATAAAAATCCTAACGACTATGCGGCTTTTTCGTTACTTAGAACTAGAGTTAAAAAAATACAAAAAGAATCATATACGAGATACATTCAGCGTTGTCAAAATTCAATTAAATCCACGACTAAGGAATTTTGGAAATACATAAACAACAAACGTAGTAACTGTACCTATCCTTGTAGTATGGTTTACCGGGATCGTAATTTAACGAATGGACATGACATCTGTTCAGCGTTTAGCGAATACTTCCAGTCTGTTTTTCAATCTGATAATCCTTTGGATTCTCTGCCCTCGGTATGTGAGTCTCCCTTTACTAACAATTTATTTACCGTCGCCATAGAAGATAAGGATCTTAAGATGCTTTTCAAACAATTAGACGGTCGGAAAGGAGCGGGTTCTGACGGTATACCCGCAATTTTTATCAAACGCTGTCATACTAGTCTTCTCGCTCCTTTACGTATTCTTTTCCAACGATCTATAGATGAAGGCATCTTTCCAAATTGCTGGAAAGAAGCATTAATAATACCTATTCATAAAAAAAATTCCAAAAAATGTATAACAAACTATAGAGGGATATCACTGCTGAATATATTCGCAAAAATGTTAGAAAAATTAGTATACCGACAGATTTATAACCACACTATCAGCTGTATTCCTTCCGAGCAACATGGATTTATTAAATCGCGCAATGTCGTAACTAATCTACTTGAATTAACACATTACATAAATAATAATATGAATAACCGTATTCAGATCGACGTCATATACACAGATTTTGAGAAAGCTTTTAACAGGGTTAGCTACAATGTCTTAATGCGTAAACTTTTTGCAGCCGGAATACGGGGAAATCTTCTTAGGTGGACAGAATCATATATCCGAAACAGGTGTCAATCAGTCGTACTGGGAGGCTTTAAATCCAACTTCGTCGATGTAACCTCAGGAGTTCCTCAGGGTTCACATCTCGGTCCCTTATTATACAATTTATATTTATTCGATATTGTTAACTGCTTTTTGAATTCAAAATTCTTGTTGTATGCCGACGATAAAAAAATTTTTAGGAAAATAAACACATTAGAAGACTGCTTTTTACTTCAGGAAGACCTAAATAGACTCTCGAATTATTATAAAATTAATAAAATATCCGTAAATATCCAAAAATGTCAAAAAATATCATTCTCTCGTAATAAATCTATTATATCTTTCAACTACAAAATCTGCGATGAAATTATTCCGGCTGCTACAACTGTGAGGGACCTTGGTGTGATCCTTGATGAAAAACTTTCTTATAACATACACATTGATACAATAACCCAAAAGGCATATAAAAATCTAGGTTTTATTCTTCGCCAGGCAGATCCGTTTGATGATATCCTTTGTCTTAAAGTAATTTATTTTGCATATGTTCGCAGCATCCTCGAATTTGCTAGTGTCATTTGGCGTCCAATATATAAATGCCACATCGAGAAAATAGAAAGGCTTCAAAAGATTTTTATTAAAAAATTAAGTTTTAAAACTAAATATTTCTCAACAAATTACCCAGAGGCTTGTTTACACTTTAATATTAATACCTTAGAAGATAGAAGAAATCTTATTGATATGATGCTATTGCATGATATCGTAAGTAATAAGTTTGATTTCTTATCAGCGCTCTCAAACATCAACTTTTGCACACCTACTCAGAGAACTCGCCACACACCCCTATTCCATGTACCGGCTGTATCAACAAATTATCTTAAAAACACACCGTTTCTTAGAGTTCCCAACGTTTACAATAAAAAATTCTCATCTGTCGACATTTTCCACTTATCTCGCGCTAAATTTAAAACTGCGATCCTTGACTTGATTAATTTAGAATATAAAAAATAATTTGCATACTTAGTTGAACTATATCTACATTCAATGTACCCACTCATACACACTCTCTTTCACCCACACGCAACACACACATTCACACACACACACACACACATACACACATACCTGTTTTGGGTTGAAATTTGCTATTTAATTATAATAACCAATTCCAATTTGTATAGTTTTAAGTACTTTAAGCACTGTTTTCTATTTTTGTCACTTAAGTTGAACTGATAATTGGTGTACCTTGTTATTGGCGTACTTAATTATTAATTTACTATTTATTGTATTATAAGCTGTAAGGTATCTTTTTATAAATAAAATATAATAAAAATAAAATGTCTGAAAAAAATTAACTCAGTATGAGAAGAATTTCCGTTCCGTTGTCCGTTAAATATAAAAGAACTAACTTATATATCACAGAGAAGAACTGAATCAAGGACCATAAAAATAACGACTAAACAAAACACTATACCAAATTCACATTAATATTTATCACAATATTATTAGAGACAATCTATCAGTCATTTACGGAAGGCAGAAATAGTTTATGCATTCAATAATAAATTACAGAAGCAATAAATTTGATAGTGTGGGCCGGCACTGACTTTAATCTCCTCCCCCAAGTTGACCGGTTTTTGACCAACTGTGAAAAGGAGTATTCAACAAGTATTTATTCAGTTTTGTGTATATAGTATAATCTAAATTATCGACATTAGGTATTTTAGACTGTTAGGTATGAGTTATCTATATCGGCTTACGTACGATGTATCCGAATTGAAATTTGAACTATATAAGGTAAATAATTGCACATAGATTAGAAATTTAAATTCATATATTTCCGATTCTCACGGTTTAAATGTAATGTAATGAGAATTTATTTAGTTGATCCAAACCTTCTAAAATTCCAGTCTATCAGAATTTACTCAGAATTATGTAATTACGTACTCATTAAATCTTACTCTTTAAACTCTCTCATTAATACGTGGTATGAAACTAAAAATTCGTCAAAGGGAAGTCCAAGTCACCTTCAAGATGTTACTCATTGGTGAATGTGACTAATATACAGGATACGAGTGACCACTTTCGAAATGATCTTAATTGCATCCAACTAATGCAACGGCCATATTTATAGTATTTCGACCTTAATGGCTGCTTTTATAGTTCTGGAGGGACCTCCGTGGTCGGCTTGGAGCCCATTACTTGATTGAATTCGTAATAATAAGCTTCAATGCTAAATTAAAATACTATTAGCACTTATAAGAAGTAGTTTCAGGATCAGGTATAGGACAATCATTTTGTATCAATTTCTCTGATGAATTTTACTTTGTGATCGATGCTCTGTACCCAATGTTTTGATTATTTATCATCGAGAAAAGAACCCGGACAATTCGTTCAACCGCAGAATATATTCCTATACTAGCTGTGCCCGCGACTTCGTCCGCGTGGAATAGTGACTGCATAGTAGTTACTACTTAACACACAATTATTGAGTAAACACGTCTTGCAACACGTACTACCATAAACAACTAAATTATAAGTACTTACAGATTATTTTACAGCTAAGAAATAAAATAAATAATAACACAAAATAACTGTTAGTAAAATTAAAACTAAACTGAGCTATAAAACTTTGTTACAGAAGAGTTCAAAATTTCCAGGGTGTGGCTATCCTCTCGCTCCCATGTCCCCCTCTTCTTTCACAGCCTTTCAACCCTTCCCTTTCCATCCCTAGTAAATGGCAGAACCGATTTTGATGTAAATAATATTATCTAATTGTACCTATATGTACACGTAATGTCCGGAAAATGCCAGGGAAATGTCCGGAAAATATCTGGGAATCATCCGGAAAATCCCCGGAAAATGCCTGGGAAATTCCCGGAAAATGTCTGGAAAATCCCGGAAAATAACCGGAAAATGCCAGGGAAATGTCTGGAAAATATCCGGAAAATGCGTGGAAATGTCGGGAAAAAGCGGGGAAAATGCCTGGAAAATGCCCGGAAAATGCTCGGAAAATCCCCGGAAAATATCCGGAAAATGCGTGAAAATGTCCGGAAAAGCGTGGAAAATGCCACTTCAAATTTGCGAAGTAATTAAAGCAGAAAACCAAAAAAGAAAAAGAAAGCTAAAATCTTTCATATTAAATGTATACGGGATATTCATATTTCATACTTAATGTATGGGAGGGTTTAAAGATAATTTTTTTGATATTTCTCGATTTAGTTTTAAAAATTTATTACGGCCATTTTACTCATTAGGTAAAGTACTTTCGATATCAGTTAAAAGTTTTTTGTTATCTGTAATACTTACGGAAAAATCGCCTGTGCACACTTAACGATTACACCCTGTATATAGGTATAGTAAATGGATGAACCGATTTTGATTAAATATGTCTAATTATACTTTACACGTCATGCCCTTTCATTTCATATGTCACTTGAGTCAAAATTCACTTTTTTTATTATCTACCACTTTTATACCTATATCACATAAATGGATGAACCGATTTTGGTAAAATTTGACTTATTTTTACTGATAGGTCGTTCACTTTCATTTAATATATCACTAAAGTATATTCGACAACTTTAGTTATTTTCATTCCCACTTTTACAACTATATACCTGCCTAACAAAAAAACATCATCTACGGAATTCGGATTACCTGCTAGCGAGCTACGGTGGCAAAAACACACACACACACAGCGGTCAAACACTTATCACCCATATTTTTGCATCGGGGGTTAAAAATTTAAAATATAATATAATACGACATAATTGAACATAATTGGACATTTTATGTATAAAATTTACCTAGAAAATGCCTAGAAATAAGTATAATTTTAATTTGACCCCTCCCCCCTACTACCTCAGCTTACCCCCCCACCCTTGGGGACTTTCGATATGATCACTTGGACATAACTGTAGCGTATACAGATAACTTACGTTTTATCGTACACTGTATGTGTACCATAGAATGCCTTAGCAAATGTTCGCCGTGAGTACTTAAATGGTCATAACTTTTTTATTTATGAACCGATTGACATGAAATAAACACTAAATGTTAAATGAAGATTACCACAATATATTAGTGAAAACCGCATCGAAATCGGATAAGCCGTTTCTGAGATTAGCGTGTTCAAACATACAGACAAACAGACAAACAGACAAAAAAATTTTTAACTACAGTTTTGGGTTTGGGATCGATTTAATAATAACCCCTGCTAATTTTTTTTTACATATTTTCATTGTACAGACACCACTTTTCTAGAATTTTATTATATGTATTGATGATAATGTATCACGAGTCTCGTTTCTTTCAGACTGTCGCGTCTGTATGTAATTCAGCTCAGATATAATAATATAGACTAGATTTGCACAAAGACGATTTATTCTTCGCGAGTAGAGCCTACATCTATAATATTATCTATAAGAGAATCATCTACAACCTAATGAACTGAAACGAATACAAAAGTATTATAAGAAGGAAAATCCTAAAAATTAACAAATTACGATTTTCCTCAGACTTACCTTTTGTAACGTCGTTTAATTAAATGACGTAGTTTGAGACGTATTGAATGTAGGTATTGAGGGCACATAAACAGGTAAATCCAATTTTAATAGCCTTCATGTATTAGTCAAAATAAAAACATTTGCAGTGACTAAAATATTAATCCTCCTGAAAAAACCAGTATTAATAATAATTTACGAGAACATAAACAATGTGGTAACATGAAATCACCTTTAAAATCATCAGTTCTTTAAAATAAAACATTATTTGCCTAATCTGTATTGTGTGTTACTTCATATCCCAACATCTTTACTCTTAAGTCCTTAACAAAAGGAGATGAAGTATTGATTGAGTTCATAATAAATACTTCGTAAACTGTTGACATTTTTATGGAGTTGTCCATCCATACTAATATTATAAATGCGAAAGTAACTCTGTCTGTCTGTCTGTTACTCAATCACGCCTTAACTACTGAACCAATTTGCATGAAATTTGGTATAGAGATATTTTGATACCCGAGAAAGGACATAGGATAGGTTTTATCCCGGAAATCCTACGGGAACGGGTTTTTCTTTGAAAACGCGGGCGAAGCCGCGGGCGGAAAGCTAGTAGACCATAAATTATTAGTGGGCAGTGGGCACTTGCTCTGAATTGCTTTTCAAATGTAGTAATACTGATAGTGCTTTCGAAACTATTATAGGTGTATGTTTTTTACGGACTATTCCATTAGATAAACTAAAAAGATTTTAAGGTTAAGGTAAAGAAATATGTGATAACATACCAAACCATTAGTTAATAAAAGTCCACATAGAAAAAACCTTATTTCTTGAGACAGGATAGGACAGCATAAGGAAAGAAAATAAGAAAAGCATTCCTAAACTGTCATCAAAGTTTTTAAATGTTGCACTATTTCATACTGAACTACTCCCTAGAAAAAGCTCTTTTCTTCAGAAAGGCTGTAATCAGCAGAAGGAAGGAAATAAGGAAGAGCATTCCTTACCTTCAGGCTTGTAATTTTCTTAATTTGCACATATCCTTTGTCAAACAAACACCAAAGATACTTGAACCTTACACCCTAAACATAGAGTCCAATATCCTAATCCATAGCTTCAACTGCAGCTATAGTACCCTTTGATGGGAAACTATTTTAAGCATCCATTGAGTGCACACATAAGGTGTCCAACGCACACTGATGGTGTCGTTTATATTCACAGTCACGAGCTGGTGGGACTATAAACTTCGCCCTTGACTTGGGGCCTTCTGCTAATACTTTTACTTTTAATTGTTTATTAATATTATGAGGAGATTAGATGCTTTGTGAGGTTGGTTAAAATCAAAAAATAAGTAACGGATTTTCAAAATTTACCGATTGCCTAAAAATAGTAGGTTTAAATGATTGAAAATCAAAACAAGATTATCTCATACTAATGTTTTACAAAAAGGTAGATATCATTGATCAGCATGATGATTTTGGTATAACCCTTATAAAAATTATCAGTCTGTTTTCGTATGATTACTTAACTATGTAATTACTACCATATTATATGCCTTTTCCCTTTAAAGTCAAGTAACTTAAAAGTGAAAACAAAAGAACACTTGTTACACATATTTTAAGTACAGGCCATTAACATCAAAACAACGATAATTAAAACGATAAGCATATTCATACCTGCATTTCTACACCACTTCCATAATTGCTTTTTTAACCATAGAGTTTCTCTATGGTATAATGGAACCATAGAGCATAGAGGCATCTCGGTCTATATGCTCTTATGCATGTCCGATGCGTATCTGTGTCAATGGAAATGGGCATAGTGTTTTGTATGCTAATACGGGAAGCGTGTTATCCTTTCGTGCGAGATATATGTAAATAGATGGTAATGTAGCGACTTGTGAGGGAATTAATGAGTGTCACTTATTCACTCGGCATTTCATTGTACACGTTCACCATGACCAGTTATCGAGATTATTATGTCATAAAAATTAGCTTTTGAAATATTCCATGCATTTGCAATGGATTAGTTTATAGTAGGGTCACAGATTACTAAATAATTAGGTACCTACGCAGGGCTGTAAACTTGACGTAAATTGGATCTCAATTATAAGTAATCATGTTGTTTTTAAAATGATATTTTTTACAGTACAACGTTTTGCCTGTTACTTTTTTACTTTTTTATCCATTCAATTTTATTATAAACATTCTAGACATCATTTAAATTTAAATAAGTTTATAAACAACGCAAAAGATTTCAAAATAAACACTTACAAACATCTCTTAAAAAGTTCAAAAACAATTTAAGTATTCACACCCTTTCCAATACATCATCTCAAATGAAATTTTACAACAAAACAAATTTCACACACATAATAACCAATTAAGGATCGACCATAAATATTTCAACACTTTATTTCTTTACAGATTCATGCCGCGCATTCAACAACATCCAGATGGCACGTAAGAAAGCAGTGCATAATTTATGGTTTTAAAAAAGAAACATTCGAAAAAGGAATGTTTTCAAAAAAGGAATGTCATTCATATTGTGATGTGTGCTTGTGTGGGTTTTGAGTGATGTGCCAGTGATTTGTCGATAAAATGGATGTGAATACAACGCTTGCGACGATATACCCGCGCGATGCGACGATCATGGCGGCGGTGTGTGCGTGCATTTTTAGTGTGGTTGGAGTTATCGGTGAGTTCTATCTACTTATATTTTAAAGTGAAACTTTTATTACATCGTCTCAAACTTTTTGGTATGTGTAGCGCATGTCGCGTGACGGTCGGCTGCCGAGTAGGTATAAAGCAGTGTTCGGAGTCATTATCGTACAAATACGATAATTTTGTGCCTAAGTTTCACTTTTACCGTGGTTTCATAAAACCACACAACATTTTTATTTTTAAATAATTTTCCTTTTTTGTTTAATGAGATAAAAATATATACTAAACGCAACGAAAAACGCATATCTAGCCAACTGTGTAAAAATAAAAATTATTTAACGTTCAATATAACGATAAGCAAATTCTTACCTCAGGAGTCTGTATATTGTTTACACCAAAAATATGTACTTAACTCTATTTCAATCACTGTTTGTCTAAAATCATCAAGATTGTATTAGCCATCACAGATACTATACGAACTTTCTCATTTATAGTATGTATTTGTAGAGATGTATTACTACTTAATACATATCTATTTCTATAAATTAATATAGTAATGGCTCAGAATACCTAATAGTACTACGTACTAATGGATTAAACAGCTCAATGCACTTGTACTTGATAAATATCCAATAATGTGTTTACCGAGTGCCCGAAGTTTGTTTACATAGACGATTACCTAACCGAGCCATAAAATACCCAATGTAAGTAGTTCCTATTCAATATTTATATTGCTCATACAAAAGACCGGTATTACAATGGCAATTACTCGTTATGTATTTGAATTATTAATTATCAATTACTCAACACTAAGTAATTTTGTATTTGGTTTGAAGTAATACGAGGGTATTCAAAAAGAAGACTTGTAGCGGATTAGAAAAAGCAATTTAGGAATTGTAATGTGTTCGAAATATCGAGATTCAATAATATTACAGTTAGAACGTGCATTAATTCCAATAAGTACCTACTAACTACGCGAATTAAAATAATATTGTGATATATGTCTATGATCGGTATTATGAAAATCCATCAGCCCCCGGAATCACAGACACAATAGAAAATCTATTGTGTCGTGCCCCGATCGGGCCGCTCGGTGGTCAATGGGTTAAAATCTTTGGTATATATGTTTGACTATGATGCGAATTATAACTAAATGTCACGTGTAATGATAGTTTAGGTTCTACTGTTCTATAGTCTAATAGCCAATTATTCTGTAAGATGACGCTTCAAAGCTATAGTTATAATCACATTTATGTATGTACAAACTGAGAATCGGATTCCATTTACCTACATTGAGTAACTATACTAAAGAGTAGGTGAGAGAGTATTGAGTGCACAATAAAAGGGTGGATATAACAATAAATTTTGATTTTGAAAGAACACGAATATTAATATTTCTCAATAAAGGAACTGAACGAGGCAGCTTCCTAAGCTGTTAAAATAAATGTATACAATGATAAACCGACCGGTTGATACATCATTTCACCACATTACCTCTAAGGTAAACGCACTTAACGACGTAATAAAGTAAACAAAACAGACTCCTGACCGATATTTCTCCAAACACTTAAAATGCAATAACTTTATAAAACTTCCATACAATGTAAATACGTAAACGTCAATGGAACAGTTACAAACGATGTTTATTTGAATCGATATTCCAAATATTGACTCGATGTCGATAACCCGAATGCATCAGGTGCATCCCTTATCAGTCAAGTGCTATTCGTAGTTATATGTGGTTATAGATAATCGCCTCAAATGGTTTGTTTACTAATAGTCTCGATCACTGATAATATAATACTAGTTTCGATAGATAACATGAAGTTGGAAATTAATCGTGATTAAATTTGTTTGAAATAATGCTTATTGAAATAATTATGTCTATACTAATATTATAAAGAGGAAAGGTTTGTAAGTATGTATGTATGTATGGTTTTCACGCATAAACTACTGAACCGATTATAATTAAATTTAGCACACATATAGAGGGTAACTTGGATTAACACATAGAATAGGTTTTATCCCGGAAATCCCACGGGAACGGCAACTAAGCGGGTTTTCCTTTGAAAACGCGGGCGAAAAGCTAGTATAATAATAAAATAATGATAACAATGTAGTACATATTTTCATTTTGTGTGCGTTTCCCAGACGTAAAAAAATTACACATAAAATTAGAAGCAGTCAGTATCATTGACAAAATAATGGCATATCGTTACTAATTCAAACGCAGCTTTCGTAATTTAATTAACAATAATATAAAGTGCCAACACATGTTCTCATTAATTTTATGGGCTCAACTGTCTAACCAGTTGACTTAGAGCTCCCTATTTTATGACATGTCTGATACAGAAACCAAAATGTAACTTTATCTTTAGTCTTTACATATCAAATCTATTTTGAGACATGCATAGTTTCAATTGAAGATTTAATTGTAGGAATTAGGATCACGCTGTAAACTGCGCACAAATAATATGTAAATATCTTTCTACTACCTTCTCGTGTCGAGGTGTTTGTACTTTGTAGTTAACCACCGAATCGGCTTGACCAATTCTCGTGAAATTTGGCAATATTTTTGTCATATTTTGAATCTATCAGTCGTATTAGTATCTCTTACCTCTCCCAATATGTAATTTTATTTGTTAACATAACTTAAAAAGGTTAAAACATAACCGAAGAAAATTCAAGAAATAGCAGGAGATACATTTCCACGGTTGCCATGAGCAACAGGAGATAATAACGAACTATTTACTAGCTTATAAATAGAGTTAACAATCACATGGTGAAATAAAAACTGATATACTATTTGATACATATGTTACAGCATGACAAGCTGAATAAACTTTGTTTCGTTTATAGATCGAATAATGGGAGCGGAATATTAGGGAAATACGGGGTAATATTTCGAAATAAAACACTCAAAGAAGGGTTTAAAAGGCGATTTATTTATACTGTTAAAGATTTCGGCACGTTACAGCTATATTTTAATTTCTTAAAGTGTCTCGCTAAAACTATGTAATAAAAAAGTATAGTTTATAAGTTATTGCCTTCTTAATTAAGAATTTAAAAATCACAGATGAATTATAAATAAAACCGGCCAAGTGCGAGTCGGGCTCGCGCACAAAGGGTTCCGTAGCAGCAAATATAATAAATTACAGTTAAATCAACCTATCTCAAAAACTATAAGAGATACTTTGATCAAACCAAAAATCGTTGAAAGAGTTAATTAGCATGCATCACCTCTATTTTTTTTAGAATTTTATACCCCGTAGTTATAAAAATAGAGGGGGGGGGACATACTTTTTACGACTTTGAGAGCTGATATCTCAAAAACCGTTCACTTTAAGAAAAATGTTTTTTAGAAAACTTTATATCATTTTAAAAGACCTTTCCATTGATACCCCACACGGGTATGTACATCGAAAAAAAAAATTTCATCCCTCAGTTACATGTATGGGGGGCCCCACCCCCAATTCTTTTTTTTACTATTTAGTGTCATATTTTTGTAGCGGTTCATACAACACATATTCCCATCAAATTTCATCACTGTAGTACTTATAGTTTCCGAGTAAATCGGCTGTGACAGACGGACAGACGGACAGACGGACAGACGGACATGACGAAACTATAAGGGTTCCGTTTTTGCCATTTTGGCTACGGAACCCTAAAAAACATAAGCAATTAACACATATAAAATTAAATTAGCTAGCCACGATACACTTTAAATTTTAGAATATAATAGATTGTTGAATGTAATATCTTTGAACAAGGTACGATGGGATTGACATCGTCCTTTTGGACAACAATCCCTAAAATCCTAAATACCTAAATAAAAAAAAGGAAAGCCTTAAATTCTATTCCGTCAAACCAAAAGGAAAAAGCTATAAACTTCATCGGAGCAGAAAGTAATTTAATTACCAACGTGCATTTAAGCAAATAGAATAATAAATTAACAAGCAACACATATAGGATAGCTATATATTAGCCACCCGACGTCGCCCATTGCTCTATTATGGTAAGCAATTAGCCACCCCGTAGGAAACTATGTTTGTATTGATGGAGATAAAAATAAATGTAAATGGATGTGAATTTCTTTTTTGTTTGTGTAGTGCAATTTTTAATAGGAAGATAATTTTCGTCTTTATGAAACTAAGGTTTATAATTTGTGTATTGAGTTATTCAAAACTTGTTAAAAAAGTAAAAAGCTATTAAAAATAATACATAAATACCTCAGAGCAATAAATAAATACAGATACAGCCGCGGTTGACGACTCATGTTATTTTGACTGGCGGGTGGGTTGGTTGGTAGTGACCCTGGTCGTGGGTTCGATTCCCACCCGGGGCAAATATTTGTGTGATGAACATAGATGTTTGCTCTGTGTCTGGGTGTTAATTATCTATGTAATTATTTATTTAAAATTATATGTAGATGTTTATCAGCCATCTAGTTTCCATAACACAAGCGAAAGCTTAGCATGGGATCAGATCGTGCCGTGTGTGAAAATTGTCCCCAAATATTTATTTATTATTATTTATTTTTATTGCATCAAGCAGTTATGCACATCTTAATCTAATCTTTCAAATTCTTCATTAAGAAGTTTAGAAATAGTGTTCCAATACTCATTCGAACACCCCACCAAATAGAAATAATTCGTAATCGTCCCCAATCGATATATCTACATTTAGGGGTGGTAGATGCTAAATGCAATTTTTATGTGCAATAAATTTGTTGCAATAATTTTGGGGTGTTGTGGTCATTTTCACCCTATAAGTTTAATAGCAATTAAGATGTAAATCTGGAATTGTGGGTATTGATTTTTGTTTATTTAAAAGCGATACATTTTAGGTCACAGAAAAAATACTATTATAGGTACTAAGTTCAGCTCAGAACTTCAGGTTTTAAAGAAGCTACAATTTTGTTACGGCTTTCCATAAATAGCATTTGTAAGGTCCTTGCCTAAAAATAGATCGACGTTTGACAAATTAGCAGCGTAATGGCTGTTTCTATCTTGTTCATTGTGCCTGAAATGAACATTCCGTGTTATAGAAGAATTATTCCTAATACAAAAATACCTGTGGAATTTAACATTATTGTAACTACCCATTTGTTTAGCAACTATCTCCAGTCCAAATTCCTTCTAGTTTATAAGTTCTGCAGCTATAAAGCTTTAAGAGCAAACAGTTAGATCTTACAACTACTTATTATAAAACTAGCTTTCCGCCCGCCCGCCTTTCTAAAACCTGATAAAATATGTATTAAAAAACCGCATCAAAATCGGGTGCGTAGTTTTAAAGATTTAAGCATACATAGGGTCAGGGATAGAGAAAGCGACTATGTATTATACTATGTAGGTATGTGATGACTATGGGTAGATTTCCTATTAAAATAATATTTGCACAATCCTCACATCTGTATTCAATTAAAAATTAAAATGTCATCTTAATTTTTAGAGGACCATTTTTTAAATAAAAAACAAATAATTATTTTTAAGTTCATCAACCCGGACGCAATCAGTCAAATTGTGACAAGTGTCGCCATTAATGAGACGGTTCGCAATACATTATAGAGATTATAAAAATATATTATTTTTAATACCATTAATAATCTCGTGTAGACAGGAAATACTTGTATGAAGATTGTATAAATGGTTACAATTTGTTGTTCGGGATTCAAGGAAATTGTTCATAAACCGCTGAAAAATCCCAAATTGTACCTAGTTATAGGTACACCTATCACGTAAGTATACTCTAGCCTCTGAAACAAAAAAAGTCCAGGCACAGAATCCAAAAAATCGTTTCGTTATAGTTCGAAAGAAAGACAAAAAAAACCCTTTCGCGTTTAGAATATTATAAACATTTTCATACAGGACTTGAAGATCTTTTTTAAAATTTTAAAACAATTAAACTGTGATTGTTAGATCAACCGAATAGCTTAAATTTGTAAACGTAGATAATTGGAAAGTTGGTACATCTATGTCAAACACATAGTTTCAAATATAACGGATATTTTTTCACCGTTTTTCACATCAACCCATCTTCAATACAGACCAAATCTGTCCTGGACATGGTCTTTCACCTTAACGGTGTGATATTGTCTCACCAGTCACCACCATGACTCAAACAGAGTCGCGGGTAACTAATGTCTAGCTTATAAAAATAATTTCACATAACCCGGCGCCAGTCATACTGTAGGTAATCGAGTGGCCAGACCACCACTTATACGAATTAAATCGATACGATGTTTTGGCTAATAGACGAGCTTCTAATTGAGCGATAGTACCCTAAAATAATATGTTTACACGTGTTTTTGGGGGTAAAATTAACTTCATTTTTATTTTTATAGTGCACGAAAAATGTGGCGGTATCTCGGTCTGTATGTATTCTTGAGTAGTCTAGCTAACTAATGTAAGAAAACTTAACTCCCTTTTTTTATGAGAGCACATGTAAAATGTACGTAACGGTCAAGTTTATGGCTAAAATATCAACACATAACTTTGTATGCAATATAAACTATAAATAGTCCAAAAACATAAATAAACTTGTTTAATATTGCACTAGATATAATTTATTTTGCGCAGTTGGCTATTCTCCGTTTTAATTGACTGTTCGCGAAATTCGGTCAGGAGGACATCATAGTCACTTTTCGCAAATAACTTCTTAAATTGCCTGTTATAACCTAACAGTTCTTTATAGTAACTACGGTTAGTAGTGAACACTAACAGATCCATAACATATGAGGAATATAACTTTAGACATTGAAATAGAAAGAGCAAAATAAATTGCAACTAGGTACCTACTGAGAAATAATGACCGGATTTGGTATCCTCCTCTTACGATCAAAAACATGTCTTCTCCAGAGTATAAAACAAAAATAGGAAGGATATAACAACGGCTCATAAAAAAATTAACTAACATAAGACGTTATTCAAAGTTTTAATTTCTGCTTAATTCTTATATAGTCCAAAAACTGCTCCGATCCGAACCGATTTCAACAATTCTAAATGTTTAGAAACCTATCTTTACCAAGTTACACAGGGCACAGGCAATATTCCTTCTTCCTGTAGGTAGGTATAGGAAATAAGAAGTAAGATATAGTTTTAGAAACTCTAAATAATCCACATATTATTGCAGGTAACCTGATAACCACAGTAGCACTACTAATGCACCCGAAGCTACGCGGCCACGTGACTACAATGTTCGTGCTTTCCTTGTGTGTGTCTGACTTACTGTTCTGCAGTATAAACCTACCACTGACTGCTAGTCGGTAAGTTTACCTTTTTCTTATAAAATTATCATAAAACTAGTAATTTTTAGTGCATCTTAAAATATCTGAAATATTCTCTCAAAGTTGGAAAAAATTCATGCAGCAGTATGAAATTACTAAGTATTAAGTAAGCATTTTGCAGCCATTGAACGAGTGGAAAAAATATTTCAATATTTACCAGTAATTTTTTCGTCTCTCTGCATACGTAACTATTGATATAATGGCAATATTAGCAAAATAAAAAAAATCAACGAATATCCCAAAATCATCTAGTAGGTACCTAAGTTAATAAACAGTGAAATATATTAAATACAAAGTAGAATTTAAAAGATGGGAAGACAGGTAGTTGCAATCGATACCATAACCAGCAAATCCGGTTGTTTGTTGTTTTAATAATTATTTTTAATGCTTCATGTTTAAATATCATTACAGCGCATACCTACGCAGATGAAATATATTCTTATTATGTATATCGTATTCTTCATAATATACGTCCGTATGTGCTCAATAAGGTAGTTAGTGGGTAGCTTGGTCCTTCGATTAAGATATTACAATGAATTAAGATGAATATATGCACATTTTTATAGGTTTTTTGATATAGTAACTAAGTAGGTAGTAGGTACTTATGTGCTATGAGAGTCAAAGGTATTTGGCTATAATAATATGAGGAATATTAAGTTAAGATGGTGCCATAAATGTTCGTACTAAACGTAAAAAATAATTTAATTACAGTTTCATTTTTTAACGCATACTATGTCAGCTTACTTGAGCAAATATCTTAATAGCAACAAAATACTTATTTTTACTAAAAGCATAGTATAAAAGAGCTAAAAGACAATGCACATAAGCATAAAACTTAAGCTAATCAGCGGATGAAACTACAATCACCCCACTAAATAACATTCCCTATATCCTATCGGCACATCATAACACAAACAAACATTGTTTATGACTCAATCGAGCCACGCTTCACGGAACCATGTGTATTCCATACATTTCATACAATGTGAAATTTGACGCGATACACACATCTGTCGTGCGCGTGCGCATCTCGTGCGCATCAAAATATAACGAATCATATTGTTTTGACATGTTGAAAGATTATCTAGTTTTTAATGTAGTAGCTATTTGTGGGAGACGATAATGGTTTATACCGCGTAATTTTGGTTGTAGCTTCATTTAGATTTTAGAGGTTCCTCAATGGGCTATCAAACTACCTACCTATACACATATTGCAATATGAAAGAAACAAAAAAGTCTGATACAGTATTAAAGGGGTGTTTTATTATTACGTCATGTCTAATTTAAAATTTCTTTATTTGACTGTTCTCACATTTTTTTACTTTTTAAATTCGACCCTGTCGTTCCTGAAATTTACGTGAATATAGACAAAACTAAAAGTTTCTTATTTAATATATTATTATTTAATATATTTATATAATACCTTTCTCTTGGCAGGTACATAAAACAGGAGTGGGTGTTGGGACCTCAACTCTGTCAAATGTTTGCATTCGTCTTCTATGGGAATGAAGCCGTATCACTACTATCTATGGTCGCTATCACAATCAACAGGTAAATTATTATTTTGAATATTGTAGTATTAAAATAATGAAAATTTTTAAAGAATAGAAAAAATACGATCATCTAATCCCGCCTTATAGGTAGTCGAAAATTTGTTGGTTCTTTATAAATACATACATATTTCAACAATATTGTTTTTTCAAAAATTATTAAGTAAATGGTTTTAAATTAAAATTTTCTGTACTTGGTTAGAAATATAATCCAATCGTGATTTTAGCACAATATTAGGTAGTCTTATACGTTTATGAAAAATATCCAAAAAGGCAGCAGGACTGCTGAAATAACTGAATACTTGAAGAAGAATTTCACAATATTTCGCAATAGACCAATTAGAATAAACTGAATAATTGCTTTGTGACGAAATTGACGCGTCCTCTTAAAAGTAGCTCATTGGTAGCTCATAACAAAACCTAATTTGCAAATTGTAAAAACTAATTATGTTCAAAACTATTACTTTTGTAGAAGGTAGTTTGTTGTACATATATCTACATTTATATGTACATATACATTTACATATATTGTATGTACATTGTACATTCTTATATATAAAATTCTCGTGTCACAATGTTAGTCTGCATACTCCTCCGAAACGGGTGGACCGATTCTCATGAAATTTTCTGTGCATATCGGGTAAGTCTGAGAATCGGCCAACATCTATTTTTCATATGTACCACGGGCGAAGCCGGGGCGGACCGCTAGTATATATATATACGCTAGTATATATATATATTGTACATGTACATATACATTTTCTGAAACTTATAGCATTTGTCTTTGATAAAATTTCTACCTACATATTTCTGCTTGTCTCGGCCCTTCCCGGGTAAATGAGTGACAAATATTATGGTATAAACGCATTAGATTTCTATTCAAAAATTAGTGTCCGACCGAACTTTCGGTTTCGGTTTCGGTTTCGGCCGAGTTTCGGCCAAAAATCAAGTTTCGGCCGCAGTTTCGGTTTCGGCCAAAATCGGCCGAAACTTTTGCCGAAACCGAAACTTATTTCGCAAGTTCAGTGAACGTAGTTCACACACGTTCACGCTCGCCTAACTTCGTTTTCCTCGGCAACGCTTTGACGGACGCTGTCAAAGCGTTGGTTGACCCACGCTGGTGGAAACAATTTTTGATTATCTATGTTGAGATTGGAACTGGGTGTAATAGTAATTAATAATTATTATTTTTATATAAGAGGTACCTAAAAGAGATTATTCTTCTAAGTACAAATACCAATCCAAAGTATTAAAGACTCTATTAATAAAGAAAAAGATCTCAAAATACCAATACTTAGTATTTAAAGTAACAGTTACAATTACTGATTTGATTTAGATGACTGATTTTACTGAGAACTTAATTTGAAAAAATAATAAAAATTATAACGCGTTTCATTAAAGAAACGAATCTTCAATGGCGGCCAAAGCTGACACTGACATATGGTAGGGTATTTTATTAATTATTTCAAATTGTTTATTGACAAACTTTTTTGTTATGGTATTTGTGTATTTATATGAATTATCATATTTACGTATACAGAATGCAACAAAATCCCCATAATACTTGTAATGAGCCCATAAAACTGAGCAACTTTTCCCAAAGAAAATATTTTGTCAAATTCCAAAAAAAACATTATTTAAGTACTATCGCAAATACATAATTGTCATTGTTAATTTATGATAAAAACTATTATAGGGAAAATCAAATACATTTTAGTGATTTTACTTTTCCCAATTTTTTTTGCATGCCGTACGGCCGTGTGTAAGCAAGAGGGAATAATAAGCGCCGCCATTTAAGATTCGTTTCTTTAATGACATGCGTTATAACTTATAATTATTATAAAATTGTTATCTACACTAATATTATAAAGAGGAAAACTTTGTTTGTTTGTTTGTTTGATTGTAATGAATAGGCTCATAAACTACTGGACCGATTTTGATTAAATTTGGCACAGATAATCTTTAGACCCTGAGAAAAAACATAGGCTACCTTTTATTGCGAAATATGTACCACGGGCGAAGCCGGGGCGGACCGTTAGTTATTAATATTTTAAAAATATTATTTTTTTATCTTGTATTAAATAAATGATTACAACAAATTTAATATACTGTGTTTTCATTTTATGCCCTAATTAAGGCAAAATAATAGGTAAAATCCCCCAAAGTTCAGTATTTTTAGAAATTTCATACTTGACCACGTGAGTTTCGGTTTCGGTTTCGGTTTCGGCCGAAACTGAAGCCACGGCCGAACATTCGGTTTCGGTTTCGGTTTCGGCCTGGAAACCAGTTTCGGTCGGACACTATCAAAAATGCATGTTAAATGTAGAAACATCGGTTGCAGTTGCGTCCATACTATAAATAAATCGCATTTTAAACCATAAAACCCGCAGATTATAAAACCATACATAACAAAACTGGAACGCTGTACACATATTTGTTAAGGATTACCTTCCACTCAGCACCCGGAAGGAATAAAACATAAAAGCAATGCACGCAATAAAACGGGATTACTTCTCCGTGAACAAGCCAATCGTAAAAATCTATTGGGAAAGTGGACTATACGGATGAATGAAAACTGTATAACAAATTTACAAGAATATTGGCCGGTTTAGCAGTACTATATTATTCTGCAATCTACTTACCTGTCAGATAAAGTAACGAATATTGAAATAAAATATACGTCAAAGTCTCAAATAGTCTGTATGGTTCATGGTGGGTATAAAATAGGGATGTAACGATACATGATTTTGCCGATACGCTACCGATACCGATATCGATGGCTTGGTAGAAAAATAAATAGTGAATTATGCATAAAAGTTACCAACATTTAACAGAGACTCAACTGTAAATCGTATTCTTTTAAATAACAATGCCAAATCAAAAAAACAAGAAAACCATTTATTTTAGTATTATTATTTTGCAAAGTCAGTTATACTTTAAGTTATACCAACATAAAATCAGTTCCTAATAAAAGTTTACTATTGGTAGAGTTTTTTCAAAAAACAAAGTGCGCACGCGCGGGCGGCTTCCCGCATCGTTCATTGGGCGCGGTTTTTTTTAATTGTTTGATATCGGTATCGGTTGTTTTATAATCGGCGATACCGATATATCGGCTTGCCGATTATATCGGCCGATATATCGGTATCCGCGTTACATCCCTAGTATAAAACATAGCCGTGCTGTTGTGGGTTAGTAAGATAACCCGGAAGGAAATTCACCATTAAAACAGATGTAGAAAACAATTCCAACAACTCCAAGAAATCCTATTAAATTCTAATTATGTATTTAAATAATCGCAGTTCAGAAAAAAATATTCCGCCGCACGATTATTACCATTTTGCCTATAATTTCGTAACTGCCTAAAAAAACTTTGGGAAGAGTCCAAGATCACTTTTATCCACTACTAGCGGTCCTCCCAGGCTTCGCCCGTGGTACATATTTCGCAATAAAAGGTAGCCTATGTTCTTTCTGAGGATCTAAATTTCATCAAAATCGGTCCAGTAGTTTATGAGCCTATTCATTACAATCAAACAAACAAACAAACAAAGTTTTCCTCTTTATAATATTAGTGTAGAAAAGAACTCATATTATCTCCTTCTTACATGTAGCATTTACCACAATTTACCATACGAAAGGGGGAGCGAGGTAAATGCGACCTTCTATAGAGGCAAAATAATATACTTACACGCGTACGAAATATCATCAACAAGCCTGACATCATTAGAAATTGCTTTTAAGCAAATCTATTGTTCAATTTATATCTTACGCAACTTCGACCGAACAAACAATTAACAATTGGCAAAATATATGCATAGTTTCAAGATTTAAAGCCCAAATATGTATTGTAGGTAATATAATGTTTAATCAAAATAACACAAGCAAATCTACTATCTATGCTATAAAAAGGCAAAAGTATATAAAACTAGCTTTCCGCCCGCGGCTTCGCCCGCGTTTTGATAGAAAAACCCGCATAGTTCCCGTTCCCGTGGGATTTCCGGGATGAAACCTATTCTATGTGTTAATCCAAGTTACCCTCTATATGTGCGCTAAATTTCATTGTAAATGGTTCAGTAGTATTTGCGTGAAAGAGTAACAAACACACACACACATCCTCACAAACTTTCGCATTTATAATATTAGTAGGATATAGCCAATAGGCCAAGACACAGTGTTACTTAGATTCTAAGGAATATTTTGAGAAAGAATTTTCATCATCAGCCCATGTAATATATTCCCACTGTTGGGACACACACTGCCTTCTATGAGGGAGAATTTTCAGGAGGTTATTCAAAAAGTCGCTCTTTCTTTAGACTTCCTACTTCACAATTGAGTACCTATACGAAACAATAAATTAATATTCACATTACCAATAGAACATTTAATATTCCAACACCCCGATAATCTATACATTTGAATCAAAGAGCACAAAATAAAGGGTCCCGCATATAAATTCAACACTAATTTCATAAAACGCACCACTCGAGTATGAGAGGGTATTGTCCTCAAATTAATTACCGCGTTCAAAGGTTCAAGTAGACTAGCCATTTGTATGCTGGAAATCATTTAAGTGTACTTATGACTATAGTAATTGTTTTGTTATAAAATTATGTGTTTTGAAAGTTCGATATTTATAGACCGGCTTCAAAAAAATATTTTTGGATATTTTCCAGTAAAACGACACTTTATAATATCTCTATGGAATATAAAGTTCTAGATTTATAAATTTGATTTTATTCTATTCGATCACGGGGCGGGATTTGAACCGGCGTCTTTCGCTTTCGAATCCCGCCATGTGATGTTTTTTTTTTATTAAAAAATTATATTTATAAAACATTTGAATGCTATAAAGTATAAAGCGATTATCAAATTCTAGATTTCTTTAATAAATACAATCCATGAGCGTGTTCTAATTTTTATGTTTAACAACAAGATAAACAACCCGTTATGTGCAAGCGTGCTAACACATACGTGCAAATTATTACATGCACTAATGCATAACACTATCCGCTATATGATAATAAATTAATAACATCTTAAGAAGAAATACCATAAGAACAATTAAGTTGGCTTTACTACAATAAATAGCTAATTCTACCATATTAATATATTCATGTAGATTACATTTTGACACCTTTACTTGGGCACATAAGTAAGTAGGTTGGGCACATAAGTAAGTTGGGCACTAAGTAAGTAGTGCATAGTAGGAATCCTAGACCAATCAGACGGTGGTCTGATGACATTGTCGATATAGCTGGGAAGGACTGGGCTTCCTGCGGTAAAGACCGGCATCAGTGGAGGAAGATGGAGGAGGCCTTCACCCAATGTGGGATCCAACACAACAACTAATATTTATGTACTTAGTAATTGATAATAAATTTCACATCTACTAACACAAATTGTAAAATTGTAAAATTGTTAAACTGTCTAATTTAAATTAATATGTTCTACTAACAAAAATTGTAAAATTGTAAAACTGTTGTGTGGAAATAAAAGGCTTTTTTATTTTTATTTTTATTTTATTTTATTTTAGTAGGAATCCTGGAATTTAATAAGGTATACTTTTAAAGTAAAAATAATAACTGGTTCAATTCAGACAACAGCATTGAAGACTAACTTGATAACTCTAAAACTAGTGTACTAAATATTTTTGAAGATTTTTTATGCATGCATGCATTATGTAGATGGTTTATCCGACTTTTATGAAAAATATTGTTTAATATTATACTAACCTGTAATAAATGAATGAATAAATAACCAAATACCCGCCCTTTCATTATGAACCTCTCTAAATATATTAGTATAGGGATGACTTCAAAGTTCAGCTTTATGGCTCCATTGCACTATTTAACTATCATATAACCAAGTTTAATCGATAGGAAATCCAACATGATTCATTGATCCACAACTTATAAATGGCCCTCTCATCGGCTCCCCATCAAAAGAAAATCTATAAAGTACTTGGAATCATATTGATCGTAAAATCCCAGTCTAATAGGTATATGTTTATAGTAGGAATCTCTCGTTTGTCATAAATATGTATAATGAAATGAGCCAAAAATATATGTAAAATGACCATTAAATTTTATCAATTTCAAATATTATATAAAAAGTATATTGAGACCTGCTAAAATATAAACTCAAAACGTAGCATAAAGATTTACATGTCTACGACCTACATGTAATTGTTGAAAACAAATGCATAGACTTTGGTCTAATTACTGACGATTATGATCTCTCTATCTACTCCTCAATTATGACGAAGTGTTACATAAAAGCTATCTAATATATAATGTATAAACATCAATATCACGCTTACAGATATCGCTTATAAAAATCCAGCGAGGTCGGGTCAGTACCCGCAGCACAAAGATGCCACTGTTGTGAGCCCTTTAATCGTTTTATAAGCCTTTTTATGTGCACCGGATGATTTTCGAGCATTCGCTCGAATTACATCAATGATACACTGTATCATTGATGGTAGCGAGAAATGTTTGGCTCTTCATTATTTTCTATTCATTTTTGTTTTAATATCAACTTCAAACTCAAAGCACTATTGGGAAAGATAATACATATATTTTATTGTAACTTATTCAGACACAATATGTATACAATTTCGTATCACTCAAGTAAAATATAAATATAACTATAATATTAAAAAAGTAAAATTTTCGTAATTAACAAACCCGGAATGAATGTATGAATGGAAATGTTTTTAAAATTGCATAGTCAGTGCCGTAATTTAAGTAAAAGTAATTCGAATGTATGAGAATCGTTTTTTTCATAATGATTACACATATGTACCTTAAAATGTATGTATATCAATCCTCTAGTCTAGGTAAAAAAAATATCAGAAATATTTTACCTAGAGGACATTATTCTGCTCAGTTTGCAGAAGATAATTGACATGCTAATGTTAAAAGTAGGTTGAGACTTACATCGATATACTGATAAACAAAATTGGTCGGCGCAACTTTTAATTCAATACTGCAATCACATTTTCAGCAGTTCCGATCAGAGCTAAGTAATTCTCCATAAACCAAGAAAGTACTAACCCCAAATCTTCCTGCCAATAAAAAACATCATAATCCCAAATATTTGCAATTTAAAACTCTCGCAATCTTAGCTTATCAAAAGCACTCGATCCGTGGGAACATGTCTGTTTGTTGTTGATAAGATAAGCCCATATAGTGGCAAGTGTCTTCACCTCAATCTCCCAAAAGACTAAATGCGGAAGGAACGTGCTTCCAGTATAATTGGGTAATAAAGCTTTATCTTAAGGCGTTTTATATAAGCCTAGCATAACCTGAAAATGAAAGGGTTGCAGCAAATAAAACTGCATGTACCTATATGAAACGTGGGTAGTTCTGAAGTTGCAACTTACAATAAGATGAAGGATAATTTAACATCCATACTAATATTATAAATGCGAAAGTAACTCTGTCTGTCTGTCTGTTACTCAATTACGCCTAAAGTACTGAACCAATTTGCATGAAATTTGGTATGGAGATATTTTGATACCCGAGAAAGGACATAGGCTACGCTATTGCGAAATATGTACTACGGGCGAAGCTGGGGCGGACTCTAGTTTAATATATAGCATGAAAAAATGAATGAAAAGCTTTCATACATAATAGTAACTATGTACTGAAATACATATCTGCAACGTTGATTTAGAGCGTAACTAGTTACAATTAGAGTACGCTGTACGCCCCTAAAAATAGTTTTTTTTTTAAATATTCTCAACTCAGTTCTACTATGAACATAATATGACATAGGTATTAGGTACTGTTTTTAATTAATTTCTTTGATTTGAATTTAAAAGCACAAAGGCATGACACTTTCATATGATTTATATTCGTTATATTTTCTTTCAGGTATACGCTGATAGCATACTACGACATGTACTCCCAAATCTACACCACGACGAAGATATGGATCCAGCTCATCATGATATGGCTGGTGTCATTTGGACTTATGGTAAGTCTGTCATAAATAAATAAATAAGCTGTTAAGAATACTAAAAAGTTATTTAATAACAAAAATAATATGATCTACATATGCATACATATAAAATAATGATGCTTTAGAGCAACAATGATTGAAGAAGAATTAGTACTTCTTCAATCATTGTTTTTTTTTAATAATTGATATTTAATTCGAAAAGAAAAACTCTAATTCATTTTCAATATTTTTTTTCCAAATTATCCCCTACTCCTTGATTCTTATTTCTTACCCTGATAGATAACTATATCAATAACAAACAAATATCCAACTACCCGCTACATCTATACTAATATTATAAAGAGGAAAGGTTTGTAATTATGTATGTATGTATGGTTTTCACGGCTTCGCCTATTTAAATAAAAATACAAACGCAGCTAAAAGCAACCCTAACTTGATTATGTTCGTTTGTATCCACGTTTCTAAGAACCGTCATACACAAGATCCATTCGTATTGATATAAGTGAATAGTGACACCACACTTCCTCACATTTCCGGATTTACGTTTCCTTTTTTAAACGAATTAATGAATAATTCATTACGAGATGTTTGTTAATTTTATTGTGTTCATTACAATGTTTTAACATGTCATTAAAATGATGAGTATTGTAAGCCATCTGTAATTATTTAATGATTTTATAATCTATACTCATAAAACTGAAGAGTTTGTTTGTTTGATCGTACTAATTTCAGGAACTGCTCGTCCGATTTGAAAAATTATTTCGGTGTTAGATAGCCACGCGGGTGAAACCGCGGGGCGCAGCTTGTTAAATTATACAAATATGTACTATTAAAATTTAAAAGCATAATACTCGGAAATTTCCTACCTATAATTGACAGCTTTAGTACTAATCAATCCATTTAATAAATAAACACAAACTATTATAGTCATAGACTACAATCATAAAGCACAAATTAGCATCGCATACGCAAATTTAATTAAATTACTCCACATATTGAGAGTACTTTCTAACTTTCCCAGTTATAATTACTCCGGTACATATAATTTCATGTAACGCTCTGCTAAACTATAACCAAATATGTGGTGTATTTAATAAAGTCATACCATTAGCTTTCATTGTTCTTAATGTTAGTTTTATTGTAATCTAATTGCGAAAAAAGCTAATTGGCATTGTATAACACGTAAAAATTTAAATAATGGTGATTTAAAATAAGTTTATGTTTTGTTAATTAACTAAGAAAAGGCTTACTATAAATGTATATAAATGTCTTCATATTTACATTTAGATTTCAAATGAGGCTATTTTAGTGAAGTTAAGAATTATGATCTATTGTTGCCTTTAATGTCATAATATAACGAACTAGCTGCTCCGCGCGGTTTCACCCCCGTGGCTCCACTCCTGTTGCCCGTAGCGTGATGAAATATAGCCTATAACCTTCCTCGATAAATGGGCTATCTAACACCGAAAGAATTTTTCAAATCGGACCAGTAGTTCCCGAGATTAGTGCGTCCAAACAAACAAACTCTTCAGCTTTATAATATTAGTATAGATTAAAATTTTTACAAGACCGTGAATTTCCTTGATAACGATATTTTTAAGCTCATTTATTAAAACACTAGTTTTAGAACTTTTAGACTATTAGCGAAAAGAAAACAACGGTAGGAAAACTAAGTATACGACAATAACAAAAATTATCAATTTAATATTCATAGCCTGCATAAGTTTTAATTTTTTTAATTTACTTATAAATAATTCCCTTTATGATGATGTAAATCCATGGTCACCACAACCGAATGTTTAAAATTCATGTAACAGACAAACGCACAAACAAACATACGATATTATGATGGAAGTTTGAATTAGTTCATTGCTCTTTATTATTCATATTTAAGTTACTATGCATTTCAAAGATAAACAAACAAATTATTCATAGACATAGAATATACAGGAACATATCACAAAAACAAAACATCTTTCCATGCAGGAAATTGTTGTGTTGTCAGATAATATAGGTCAGGGATTTGGCGCTTTGCTTAAGACGATACACAAAAAAAAATCCACTGCTTGGCGGGCGGAGTCTAATAGCTCGCTATCGCGAACGCGGGTGTGCGCGAAGTCATTCTTGCAAACTCGCCGCGCTGCCGCTGGCCGACTCGGGACAAACATGTATGGAGTCGTCATACAGTTATAATATTGTTATACATTTATTTAATTGTTGATTTATTGGTTTTATTTTCTTGCTTATAAACAAATAATCTTCTTTTTAACAACTACTTAGACATTATTAATAATTATTATCATTTCGTAATGTTTACTTTATTACAAAATAATACAGGTTATAAATAATCTTTAAAATAACAAAAAATATTGTTACTCTGAAAAAATGAAATGGTACTCAATAACGCGGACTACTGAATTGATTTAGATAGAATTTGATGCTGACGTAGATATTACATCATGCCCAGAAATGAAAGGTACTTTTTCTGAAAGAAGATATAAACCCTAATTCTTCTCAGTCAAAGTCAAGAGTGGAAGATATCACTAATACAGTAAAACTGATGCGAAACTTTGGATATTAATTTGTATATTTTTTTGTTAGTTGTTACTTAATCACGTCAAGACTACATTACCAATTTTGATAAAATATAGCTAATTGGCTGGATTTACACATAGGATACTTTATATCCGAACTGAACACTTCTGTGGGAAAAAACAGGATTCACGATATAACCTAATTCCACGCGGGCAAAGCCGCGGTCGGAATGATATTTTTTTAAATAAAAAAATTGTTTAAAAAAAAAAAACACAAAATATATTGACGCATGTATTTATTTTTTGCACTCTATTATAATTGTAATTATTCATTACAAATAATCAAAATAAAATAGCCAGAACAAAGTAGTAGGTAGGCAGGTACAGCAATGTGAGACGAACACTGGCTTATTTATACCAATAATAATGTATTATAATTTATAAACATTAAATTAAGTTTACAACAAAAATACATAATATTAGCTAATGTGAAAACGAATCAACCAATCATCCCACAACAATGAAATGTGCACACAAATATTCATCCAAATCGGTTCATGTGATTAGGAGGAGTGACTGCAGCGCCATCTTCCGGGCCCAATTGTGTTTCCAGATCACCCAGGAACTCAATTTAATATACTTACACAAAATTTTTCGAAATGAAAACTCACATTACTATGTAAATATGAATATAAATCCGTTTTAGTACTAAGCAATTTCCCGCACAGGTGTAGTAAGTATAAATGAAATAAATATCAACATCAAATTCTTTATACAACATACTTATCTACCACCTACTAAGAAATGTAATTCTTGAAATTTTATTTAATTTTTTTAAATATAATACTACTCCAATGAGCTCCTGTTCCATATTACATCCACCATACTTCCACTAAGTTCACCATGATTTTTTATTTCTTTGCACTTTGTTGCTTTTTGCTAAAAATGGAATCATGCGATAAAACCAGTACTTAGAGCGTTGATAACATACATTTTTGACTGAATAAAGGTACTTACGAAGGAGTGGGTTCACATTGTGAACAATCAGTGGGTTTATTTTCCTTCTGGATTCCGGATTTCTGAAAAGATTATCTATGCTATAAATGAAAAAATCTTACACATTCGTTATGTACTTAAAACAGGGGTACATATCAAACATCGTCTATAATACAATTATCATCAAATTTAAAATTAAACCAACTTACTTCATTAATTTGTTCCAATTGTAAGCATTCTTTTTCCTCCAACCTTTATGTTTCTTCTTCTTATTTTCTTTATTGTCCCCATTTGTCTCATTTTGTCTTATCGTGTTGTCACCCTATGATACGATTGCGCGAGCGACACAAGTTCCCCGTGTGACGGCCGTAGCGGGAATGACTCGTGCAGCGATCGGGGTAGGAAGGTACAGGGCGGCTCTCGCTATATTGGCTGGTCGCGCGCTAATTTCAAGTATTTCTTGTTTATTTCAAAACCATCGCATATTTCAAAATTCTAACACGGTAGACGTATAGGTTGTATATTTTATAGTTAATATCCAAAAAGTCGTAACTTTACGTTTGTTATTTTGAAGATGCCAGAGATTAAAAAAAAATAACAATGAGAACTTTGTATTTTTTTTCTATCGAGAAAATATCATGGAATCATGTTTCTAAAACGGTAGACGTATTGTGTTACTATTGAACTTTCTTGTCAAGAATTTTCATCACGACAACTTTAATAATATAAAAATTACGAAGGTTTAAAAAGGGCCGTAAATGTTAGAAAAATTAATTCATCACCTTAACAACTTAGGGCATAAAGTAACCAATTTTTGCACTCCTAATAGTTCATTTACATATATCATGAATTCGTTAGATAATTTTAGTTTTAAGGAAAATAGTATTGTTATTATATTATACGGAGATAGTTTTAATTTAAAAAAACATGACATTGATATAGGATTTCAAAAAATGTTGAAAATTAGTAGTGAGACAAAATGCAAATTTATGTTGTGTACATTGCCATATTTGCCTGGTTTGACACAAAATCAAAACAAATTTATCTATAATATCAATTTAAAATTATATAATTTAACAAATCATCATAGTGATGCATTTATATATTTTGACATAAATTCTTGTACAAAATCTTTTGGTTTGACAAAGAATACAGTGTATCTGCCATCTAGATATAAGAGAGAACTTGCTATGTTAATAGCATATAAAATTATTAACCAGTCTGATACATGTTCAGTAGCAGACCATCGATCTACTATAATTTTATGTAGTAGTAATTATATACATCAACCTAGGTTAAGTGTTGATAGACAAACTAGCCCTAAGCTAGATTTAAACTAGTATGTAAGACAACAGCTAAGCAGCCTTTTTCCATTGTACATCAAAATATACAAGGCTTGGCTAGCAAATTGTTAGAAATAGAATTATTTTTAAATCATAATAGAATTAAAATATTTTGTGTAACAGAACATTGGCTTAAACAATGTCAGTTGTTAATAAATATTGATAATTATAAATTAAAAAGTATATACTTTAGGACAAATGCTATTCATGGAGGTTCTCTTATTTTTGTACATAATAGTTTAAAATGCAAGGAACGAACTGACATTGTTAGCCTTTCTGTAGAACGCACCATTGAACTGTCCTGTGTTGAGCTTGAGCGTTACATTATTGTTTGCGTATACAGACCTCCTTCCAGTGACTATAATTTGTTTGAGACAGTCATGGAAGAAATATTAAAGCGTTTAGGCAGGAGTAAAAAGAAGGTAATAGTATGTGGTGATTTTAATATTGATTTACTTTCACACACACAAACGGCAACACGAATAGTTAATTTGTTTCATTCATTTAATCTGTATAAACTTTTTGATGAGCCCACACGAATAACACCTACTTCTGCAACTTGTATTGATAATATATACTGTGATTGCAAATGTTTAGAAAAATATATTCTCAACACGCTAACTTCGGATCACTGTGGCCAGAAAGTAGTTTTTGAATGGGATTGCATACCTACATTTAAAAGAATTAATGTTAGGCCTATAACTAGAAAAGGCATTCATACATTTAGAAATAATATTGATAATAAACTACCTGACCTGAATAATCAATCCTTTCATAAAAATCCTTGTGAAATGTTTACAAATCTTTTTAAGTTCATTCATAGTGAATATGAAAAAATATTTAAAATTAAATCTTTAACTATTACCAAGGATTTACCATTCAGCCAATGGGCAACTCCTAGTATACACAAATGCAGGAACATTCTTTACGAGTTATATGGTATGAAACAATATAACAAAGACTTGTCATTTCTTAGTTATGTTAGAAATTATTCAAAAACATTTAAAAAAGTTTGTTTCACTGCCAAGAGTTTGTATATCAGAGACAAAATACGCAACTCTGACAATAAAGTTAAAACGGTTTGGACAATTATTAATGGTGAATTGGGCAAAATCCGATCAAACGATAGTACCATAAAACTTGTCAATTCTGGTAGGGTCATTGACAAAAGTGCTGATGTTGCGCTTGCTTTTGAAGATTTCTTTAGTAGTGTCCCTGCTAGTTTAACTAAGAATTTAAATTCGTCTTCAGCGCTTGCAGAGTCTTTATTGAGGGATCACGTTGCTGAGTGTAACAAATTATTTGAATTGCGACACGTGACTGCTGATGAAATTGTTAAAACCTTTAAAACATTAAATTTAAAAAAAACCTGTGATCTCTGGGGTATGTCTGTAAATTTAGTAAATAATATCATAGAAAACATTGCCAATCAACTAGCGTTTATATTTAATCAGTGTTGCGACTGTGGTATATTCCCTGATTTACTAAAGTTTAGCAAAGTTATTCCTTTATTTAAAAGTGGTGACCAAGAAGACAGTAATAACTATAGGCCAATTTCCATATTACCAACTTTGAGCAAAGTCTTCGAGAAACTAATTTTAAACCAATTAAATAGTCATTTTGCAACAAATGGTTTACTGCACGCCAAACAGTATGGTTTCACAAAGGGGCGCTCTACCACTGATGCCGGAGTAGCTCTTTTGTCACATATATACAAAGCATGGGAAAATTCAAAGAATGCTTTGGGGATATTCTGCGACCTTTCTAAGGCTTTCGACTGTGTAGAACATTCCACTCTATTACGGAAACTAAATTTTTATGGTATCAAAGGTTTAGCTCAAGATCTCATAGCTTCATATCTTCAGAACAGGGTACAAACCGTTGTCGTTAATGGAGAGAAATCTCGCGGTGCGCCGATTAACATAGGTGTTCCGCAGGGATCTATCTTAGGACCGTTTTTGTTCTTAGTGTATATTAATGACCTACCTTATTATTTGCAGGATATGTGTGAAATAGTACTGTTTGCAGATGACACCTCATTAATTTTTAATGTGGATAGACATGACACAAATGTTGACGAAGTAAACTCTGCTCTTTTACGCATATCCAATTGGTTTAATGCTAATAATTTACTATTAAATACAAAAAAAACAAATTGTGTAGAATTTATCCTCCCAAATGTAAAAAAGGTGAAAAGGAATATTATTTTAAACGGGGAGGTATTATACCCTGTGGAATCGACTGTTTTTCTTGGTTTGACATTAGATGAGAAGCTTCAATGGGGGGCCCATGTTACCACCACCGCTGCTAAGCTCAGCTCAGCTGCATATGCAGTTAGAAGAATAAGGCATCTCACCGATGAAGAAACGGCTAGATTGGTTTACTTTAGCTACTTTCATAGCATAATGTCCTATGGAATTCTGCTATGGGGCAGGGCTGCAGATATAGAAACTATATTTATATTACAGAAAAGAGCCATACGCTCTGTATATAATTTGCGTGCTCGAGACTCACTAAGAGATCTCTTTAAGAATACTGGTATCCTTACTGTACCGTCGCAGTATATATTTAATAATATTTTATATGTACATAATAACGCTTACTTACACACAAAATTAGGAGATAGACATTGTTATGACACAAGAAACAGAAATAAAATTGAAATGCCATTATTCCGGCTAGCTAAAGTTAAAAATTCATTTATGGGCCAAGGTATACGCTTTTACAACAGAATTCCTCATAATATTAAAGAGTTAAGTAGTTCTAAATTTAAATCTTATATAAAAAATGTACTTGTCAAGAGAGCCTATTACAGTATTAAGGAATATATGGAAGATAAAAACCCATGGAGGGTTGTCGCGTAAAAACCACAGGACAGTTCTTTGGCATATTATGATAATATAATATTATGATATTATTACATATGTAATTTGTAAAATTGTAAATCTGACATGATTAAAAAGAGCAACTATGGAGTTTCTTGCCGATTCTTCTCCGTAGATACTGCTTTCCGAATCGGTGGTAAATGTTAAAATATGTACTTAATGACGTTTCAAAAGTGCTTCTAGAAGAAGTCTAATTGAATAAATAAATGTTTGAGTTTGAAAAAAAAAAAATATCCGAGGGGAATTATTTGTAGGAATGTTGTATGAAGGAATGTTGATGATTTTTTGGTATCTTACATTTCTCATCGACTCGGGGATCATAACTGTTAAAAATTTCTAAAAATTTACGTATAAATAGAATGCCTTAATAACTTATCGAAGGCACCTAACATATTATCATCACATCAATAATAAATAAATTATTCTTAATACTCAAAACTTTACTTAGATAGAATATATTATATTCACAAAATAGGTAATTTTTAATTTTCTTTACGACATGGGTACAATACATAATAATCACAACAAACAATTAACAGCACAATTACATAATTCAAATAAAAATAATCAAACACAATAGTCATACAAATAATAAGTACTATGGATTAACGTTTGAATTAGGTCATTGCACTTCCCTGTATGATACATGTCTAATAGGCTATTTGACAGTATGAAAAATAAATTACTTTTTTGTGTAATCCATATATATATAAGGTTTTTGAAGCGATTTAAATTAATAAATGATATAAATAATAACTTATTTATTTACAAATCGTCGAGAAAAAACATCATATTTTTTAAAATGACCACGTGACCGAAAACATCCATGATTGGCTGTATCTGCCATGACGTCACAGCGGCGTAAATAACAAGAGATCCCAACGTTTACTCACGTCGCGTCGTTGCTGAATTTCGCTTTTGGTTTTGTTTCTTGTATAACTTATTTCTTGTGATTCAAGGTGTCTGTAATCAGTTTTGTTCTTTATGTGTTATTTTTGTTTGTCATGGAACCTAATTTCGAAAAAGCAGACAGTAGAAATCTACCTAAAGTGGACGCTATAATTAGGAAATAATATTGTAATACTGTGCTATAATGGTTGGCATGTTCTTTAAAAACAACCAAGATTTTTACGCTCCTCAATTGAGAAATGTGAAAACAGCTACGTAAGTTAATATTTCAATCGTCATTCATTACCTTTTTAGTTAATTGTACCTACAAACATGAATCACAATAGCACAATAATTATGAAGTATACATTTTTTAGATTAAGTCCTTTATTTTTCATTTCAGCCATCCAGTTTATAGGATTGACGTGTGTGTATTGATTATTTTCAACATCAATACAAACACGTCATCATCAATTTATATATATATCATTATCTTACCTCAAGCAGGTAAGTAATGAGACGATTTATACTATGTATTGCAAATAAAATAAACTGCCTACTAGGTATTCAACACCATACTTACATCGAAGTGGTCTTCACAAAAAAATATAACTGTTTTAATTGATATATCTAATATCACTTGGATTTCTGCGAGCTAACTGCAACCACTTTCTACGCATTTTTATATCTTTTGGAGCACATATAAATTTTTTGTTAGGGGTTTTAATAGTCGTATTTCTGCATCCAGGAACTACACACCACCTATAAGAACTCATTTTCTGGTTTTTAAACAGATTAACTTAATTATACTATAATTAAAACAAAAACGAACAATAAGTACTAGGAGCAAGTTGATGTTTACGCCGCTGTGACGTCACCATGGTCGCGAGACGCCATATTCTTCAAAATTGTGTTTTGGCGGCGTATTTGAATATCATGTTTTTATTTTCCATTTTCTCAATGAATAACTACAAAAAATTAAGAAACATGTGTTTTGTGTGCTCTATAAATGTATCTTAATAATTTGAGACAGTTTTCAAAACCTTGTCAAATAGCCTATTGTACCGAATTAGGATACGGATAGTTTTGGGACGGCGCAAGCGCAGAGGATTAGCGGTAATAATATTTTTTATAATAATTAAATATTGCAGTGTCATCTTCTTATATATAAAAATGAATCGCAAAATGTGTTGGTAAGCGCATAACTCGAGAACGGCTGAACCGATTTCGATAATTCTTTTTTTATTATATTCCTTGAAGTACGAGGATGGTTCTTATGGAGAGAAAACGTAAACATTAACCACGGGCGAAGCCGGGGCGGACCGCTAGTTTATAATATTTTTATGCTATATCTCGATTGTGAACATGAAGCATGAATAAACGAAGGTTTTTGTTTCGTTTTTCTATAGCGTAGTGTAGGTATATTCTAATATGGAAAGAAAAGGTAGGAAAAATTATTATTTTTAATATAATCCGGTAAATTATATAGTAAAACGTCGATGAATAAACTCAAATTCAAACATTTATTTATTCAATTATACTTCTTCGAGAAGCACTTTTGAAACGTCTTATTTTTAACATATTTTACCACCGATTCAGAAAGCAGTATCTATGGAGAAGAACCGGCAAGAAACTCCATAATCTATAATGTCATACTCCATACTCCATAATAATAATGTCAGTATACAATAAGGTTAACAAAACAAGTATTTTCATAATAAATAACTGATCTTTTTTTTCTAAACGAAAATAGTAAGAAAGCTTTAGCTTTATGTAAATATGTTTCATAAATGATTGAACTACCCGCAAATCCATCAACTATCAATAACACACACTACCTCCATTACTTTACGACCAACATTTTAAACATGTCCTAAATATTTTATAACATATTAAAAAATGTATTTTACACCAACAATTAACGCTTAACATACATTCAAAGCACACATATCCGCAGTTAAACCATTCTATGTGGGTGTCTGTAACTCTGTAGTCAATATTAAATGGTGGGGTCCTCAATTTACGATTATGAATGAAAGTAAACTTTAATTGTTAGGATCCTGTTGGAATATATTCTAGTCACGTTAGAGGGTTTTTTGATGAATGGGTGATAAAATTATAGTACTGGTTGTCGGTTAATTGAGTACAATAGTTTTTCTAGTTTTTAGAAGGTGATTAAATTTTTATGTCCCCACCGGGGCGGGTAATACAGAATTATTATATTATTTAAGATAGAAAGCAAGAAATAGAAACAATTGTCATAATATTTATTGAGACAAACTAAGAACTAAGAAATAAGTTACAAAATAAACTCATTATAGACTCGCCGCTATCTTCTCAGTTCCATCGTTGATTGATGAATCGCAGATACATCGAGAAATCAAACACTACAATCAATTGAGGAAAAAGACCTTTTTTATATCACACAGGCTCAATTGTAAAACAGTTTTTACTATCTTGGTAGCCTGGGGCCACGTTAAATTTCTTGAATGATTTTGTGCATATAAATGATTTATGATTGATATCTTTAATTATTGTCCCCTAAAAAAACACAGTATTATTTACATATACTCTATTAATTTAAATTTAGCGTTAAATTTATAATCTATTATTCACAGGTACCACCCCTCCTCGGCGTATGGGGGCAACTAGGGCTAGACCAGAACACATTCTCTTGCACGATCCTCCCAAAAGACGGGCGGAGTCCAAAGAAATATCTCTTCGTGTTCGGATTCGCGTTACCCTGCCTTGTGATTATTGTGTCCTATTCGTGTATATACTGGCGAGTACGGGAGAGCAAAAGGAAATTGGAAGGAAGGAGGTGTGTATGTGGGTGTGTATGCATGTTCATACTAAAACTTGCATTTCAAACTTCGCATTTATTAAGCTATAATCAATGTTCACGGTAAACTTTGTTCAAATGTTATCACTCAAAGACAACTGCTACCTATAGTTTTATGTTATCTGTGTAAATACATATTTTAGATGAATAAATCGTCATCTAGTTTCGAACTAAGTGAAGTAGCCTTCTAAAAATGGTTGTTATTTGAATAAATTTAAAATATTCTAATTTCTATTATGTATTAATGTTCTGCATGAAGATAACTCTCAACTGAAATCTGACATTAGTTTTTAAAAAAGCTTGCGAGCATGTTAATAAATAGTGTTGTAGTTAAAATTAACATATTCATATTGATCCTGTTTAATCAAAAAGATTGTATAAACATCATAAGACTCAAAAATAAATAGCGAAATAATAATCTTTATAATCTATATTCTATGTAGAACTCTCAATTTAGGTTGTGTTCACTTATTAGAACCTTTATATTTTAAATGTCTAAATTTTTGTTCACAGCAAACTAAGCGGTCAAACAGCAAAAGAAAAAGAGGAAGACTCCCGCCTTACAACACTAATGTTAACAATATTCTTGTGTTTTCTTGCTTGTTTCCTCCCCCTTATGATTATGAACGTGGCCGACGATGGCATTAGATACCCTTGGCTTCACGTAATAGCGTCCATTTTAGCTTGGGCATCTAGTGTCATGAATCCACTAATATATGCCGCGACTAATAGACAATATAGAGCAGCGTACGGAAATCTACTGAAAATGTGTAAAAATAATCCCGTAGCACGAAAAACTACATGGGGTAGTCGGACTGTAGGTCACTCTTCAAATTCGCCGCATTATGTCGAAAAACGAGCGGTAAAGGAAAAACCAACGAAATTATAGTTTTGAGGTTATGTCAAGACATAAATACATATGTGAAATAAGAGCAAATGAACTTTTATAAATGGCAACTTTGTGAAATGTCACAATGACAGTTAACGCAGCTTTGAGCTAGTAAGAAAAAAAAGGTAAACAATTTTGCCGCGCAAAAAAAAATCTTTTTCGCTTATTGCTCAGCTCGTGTTTGTAAAATGTAAATATATGTATCATACGTTCACCGTAATTTAATCTGTAAATAATTAAATATATAAATGTAAACGCACCAAAGTTTATAAGTTAATTAATTTATAATCAGGTTATTGAGAAAACATTGTTTTCAATATATTGGGGTTTGTATAATCTATGTAATTAGAATTGATCTGTTATAAGATTTTAGAGTAATTTGGGGTTTGTATACGAGTCGCTTTTACTGTTAAAAAATAAGAAAAATCTGTTAATAATTGGTAAACATACAAATTAAGATTGAGTATGTACTTTGATTAATTATTATTATTGATTATTATCATACCACTTATTATAGATTGAGAGAAAATAATACTTACAAATAAAAACTGATTAGAATAGAAGATATTGCATTTTTAAAACATTCCTTAAATTAGTATTACCTTGTGTTTGATTTTATTCTTGTATGCGTTTAGAAATTACAGACTTTTGACGGTATTTAAAACGCGGTTAATGATTAAATTATGATATAGTTATCGATTTTCAAAAAACGAGAATAAGGTTCTCAATTCGACTTAGTCCATTGAATAAAAAGTTCTAGAGTGCGTGAGTTAGTAACGTAAGATGTTTCTTCGGAAACATGTCAAGAGTCCCTAGGTAATAAACATACTAAAACCCCGGGACACTAGGAGGAGCCCCGGAGCGGGGGGAGGGGGGGAATGGGTCCATTTTTTTCATTTTTCGCTTAAATCTCAAAAACGGTACATGTTAGAGAAAAACTTTCAAGGAAAAGTTGAAAGGCCATAAAATTATCTACAAGTTGTATCTACATCATTTTTTCCTATATCCTACCGTTTCTGAGTAATACGCAGTAAAAAATGATTTTGGCTCAAACAATTTCCCCATAATACACATCAATCGATCAAAAAATATTTCTTTCTTCCAAAAAACTCAAATGTGCAACTTGTGACCGGTACTGATAGATTGCTCTTAATTAGGTCTATAATTGGTAAAATAAACACATTCTTCCATGGAAGCCTTTAGGAGGAATCGATTGTCAAAATATTATATTAGGGCAGTTTGAGTTACTGAACTTGATCTTTTTATTTTTTTCTTCCAAAAAACTCAAAAGTGCAACTTGTGACCGGTACAGATAGATTGCTCATGATTAGGTCTATCATTGATAAAAATACCAGATTCCACCACGGAGGCGTTTACGGGGAATTGAATTTTATTAGGGTAGTTACGATACTTGAACTTTTTATTTTTTTTTTCTTCCAAAAAACTCAAAAGTGCAACTTGTGACCAGTACTGATAGATTGCTCTTAATTAGGTCTATAATTGGTAAAATAAACCCATTCCTCCATGGAAGCCTTTAGGAGAAATCGATTGTCAAAATATTATATGAGGATAGTTTGAGTTACTGAACTTGATATTTTTATTTTTTTTCTTCCAAAAAACTCAAAAGTGCAACTTGTGACCAGTACTGATAGATTGCTCTTAATTAGGTCTATAATTGGTAAAATAAACACATTCCTCCATGGAAGCCTTTAGGAGGAATCGATTGTCAAAATATTATATTAGGGTAGTTTGAGTTACTGAACTTGATCTTTTTATTTTTTTCTTCCAAAAAACTCAATAGTGCAACTTGTGACCGGTACAGATAGATTGCTCATAATTAGGTCTATCATTGATAAAAATACCAGATTCCACCACGGAGGCGTTTACGGGGAATTGAATTTTATTAGGGTAGTTACGGTACTTGAACTTTTTATTTTTTTTCTTCCAAAAAACTCAAAAGTGTAACTTGTGACCGGTACAGATAGATTGCTCATAATTAGGTCTATCATTGATAAAAAAACCAGATTCCACCATGGAGGCGTTTAGGAGGTATTGAATTTTATTAGGGTAGTTAAGATACTTGAACTTTTTAACTAACTACCCTAATTAAATTCAATTCCCCGTAAACGCCTCCATGGTGGAATCTGGTATTTTTATCAATGATAGACCTAATTATGAGCAATGTATCCGTACCGGTCACAAGTTGCACTTTTGAGTTTTTTGGAAGAAAAAAAATAAAAAGTTCAAGTACCGTAACTACCCTAATAAAATTCAATTCCCCGTAAACGCCTCCGTGGTGGAATCTGGTATTTTTATCAATGACAGACCTAATTATAAGCAATCTATCTGTACCGGTCACAAGTTGCACTTTTGAGTTTTTTGGAAGAAAAAAATAAAAAGATCAAGTTCAGTAACTCAAACTGCCCTAATATAATATTTTGACAATCGATTCCTCCTAAAGGCTTCCATGGAGGAATGTGTTTATTTTACCAATTATAGACCTAATTAAGAGCAATCTATCAGTACCGGTCACAAGTTGCACATTCGAGTTTTTTGGAAGAAAGAAATATTTTTTGATCGATTGATGTGTAGTATGGGGAAACTGTTTGAGCCAAAATCATTTTTTACTGCGTATAACTCAGAAACGGTAGGATATAGGAAAAAATGATGTAGGTACAACTTGTAGATAATTTTATGGCCTTTCAACTTTTCCTTGAAAGTTTTTCTCTAACATGTACCGTTTTTGAGATTTAAGCGAAAAATGAAAAAATGGACCCATTCCCCCCCTCCCCCCGCTCCGGGGCTCCTCCTAGTGTCCCGGGGTTTTAGGATGTTTATTACCTAGGGACTCTTGACATGTTTCCGAAGAAACATCTTACGTTACTAACTCACGCACTCTAGACCCCCCCTTGGAGGGACTCATTCAATGGACTAACTGTATTTTTAACACGCTTTTTTGTGTTTTTTGAGTCCTCGGAAATTTTCGAAGCTTCGGTAAAAATTTGTATCACCGTCTAGACTTATTATAACAATTTCTCAACCTCCTAAGAAAAATAATATTATGAATAAATCTCTTTTAAATCCGTTTAAAAGTCTATTTCTTCCTCAAAATAATTTACTATTTTGTATGATAAAGTAGTTTATAAAAATAGATTCAATATGACTTTGATTTGATATGATTTTAATTTTCCAAATAGAATAACATAGATCTGTACTGAATTTATATTTTACCTATGTATTATATACAATATAACTACACTTAGTCCTGAAAAAAATATATATCATGAATCTAAATATTTTAATAATAGTAAAATAATAATATATTATTTGGTGTTGTATTTTCTATTATCTAAATTAATATGTTTTTTTCTAAGACTGAAATGGAAAAGTCAATTATTTTACAATAACCTGCATTTTTATAGGTAGATATAATTATTGTTATTCACCTCGAATATATTAGATTATCCAATTATGACACATTATAATATAATTGAATATTTTTATAATTTATTGTATTGTAACTAAATTATTATACCAAAGTGAATAAAAATATTTGGGAGAAAAATACCACGTTTTATTTTATATTATAACCTATATTAAAAACTATGCTCACCTAAGAATATCAATTTATAAAAGTTAATGAACTAAAATGTGTTAATAATAACTTAAATAACTTATGTGGAAGAAAGCCGTTAGCCGACAGAAGTCAGAAGTTTAAAAGTGGTCAAAAACGAGTAGTCGTAGACCCCGTGCTATGAATCTCCTGAAACAATTTAGACTAGAGTAGATAATTTTTGAAACAAAAAAAAATCGCAGTCGGATGAAACCCATTAGAAAAGGAGGGGAATATGATGAAAATATAAGGAAAAATAAATTACGGTCAATCCGAGTTCGGGAAGTGGGAGGGGGGAGCTTTTAAGAGAAAAAAATGGTATCTCTCAATTTCCGACAAAACTACAAGTCCTACGGAAAAAAGTTCAATGGCAAAGTTGTAGGTAATAAAAAGTTCTACAACTTTTGTATTCACAATTTTTTCACATACCTCAAAATTTAGGTGAAAAATTCAAAAAACCAAGTTTTTGGTCTTTTATTTTTATCTACTTCAAAATTTATTGTTTTTCTACGAAATTTGGTGGAAACTTACTTTATTATGTCCCAAATACACTGTAATTTATTTGATTGAAAATATTTATTTTTTCGCCTTATTTTGAATTAATACCAAAAAAACAACCTAATTTTCAATCGAAAAGTCACCCGTCAAAATATCAGCTTTTTTCAAAAACTTGGGAAGCCTTTTATTCATTGAAATCTCTACTTTCATATGGTGTAAAAAAAATAAACACCACCATAGTAAATGTTCTCAGGAAATGCATACAAACAGTGTGATAATGAGCTTTTACTAAATCAGGCATACTTCTCGAACTCTATATCTTCTCTTGTATCGGCTTTTCGGTAATATTTCAAAAGAAAAATAATTATCTGTTCTAAGTTTAATATTTTACAGCATATTCAAAAGCAAAATGATGTCGATAAAAACATTTCAGGTAGTTCGAGAAGTGTGCCTGATTTAGTAAAAGCTCATTATCACACTGTTTGTATGCATTTCCTGAGAACATTTACTATGGTGGTGTTTATTTTTTTTACACCATATGAAAGAAGAGATTTCAATGAATAAAAGGCACCCCCAGTTTTTGAAAAAAGCTGATATTTTGACGGGTGACTTTTCGATTGAAAATTAGGTTGTTTTTTTGGTATTAATTCAAAATAAGGCGAAAAAATAAATATTTTCAATCAAATAAATTACAGTGTATTTGGGACATAATAAAGTAAGTTTCCACCAAATTTCGTAGAAAAACAATAAATTTTGAAGTAGATAAAAATAAAAGACCAAAAACTTGGTTTTTTGAATTTTTCACCTAAATTTTGAGGTTATGTGAAAAAATTGTGAATACAAAAGTTGTAGAACTTTTTATTACCTACAACTTTGCCATTGACTTTTTTTCCGTAGGACTTGTAGTTTTGTCGGAAATTGAGAGAGACCATTTTTTTCTCTTAAAAGCTCCCCCCTCCCACTTCCCGAACTCGGATTGACCGTAATTTATTTTTCCTTATATTTTCATCATATTCCCCTCCTTTTCTAATGGGTTTCATCCGACTGCGATTTTTTTGCACTTTTTATTATTTTTAAAGGGATCTACCCCAGTGTAATTAGTGTACTAACAAAGTAAAGATAATATTTAGTAAAGTAGTTAAATGTCAATTTTCTCATATTTTATACATTGGCTACCGCCTGGATATCATCTGTTTCCGAGCGGCTTCGCCCTGTTGGTATAACAAGTTTAAGCGTTTAGCGCCATCTATCTGAATTAATCACGGGTATCGGGCACCCGTGCACCCGTGCGCGCGGCCTGGCTAAATTTCGGATTCACGAAATTAATTTCTTCTTAATTCTTTTCTCCTGAGATATTCACATGTTATCTTCATGAAATCCTGAAGCCATCTAACGTACATATTTTAAATTATAAAGATTAATACAGTATATTTTATTTTGTAATCTAAGATTTGTATAAACAGTTTTCCTATAACTTTGTGTGATGTTCAGATATTTACAAAATGATAGTTTGTTGATATTGACCGCGTATTTAATAATGAATGGTTTCAAATAATTAAGGTATCACATATGCCTTTTAGAATATTTATAAACGAGAATAAAATTAACGTCATTCCGAAATAATTAATCTATACTACCTATATTGTTTGTCCGTGTGCTTGTCTGTTTTTGAATTACTCCGGCTGGATCGATTTTGACAAACATTTTTAATGTCTTCAGGTGGACTCGAAAATGTTAAATGCTGATATATGGTATAATTCAAAATTCAAGAACGAGCGCAGCCACATGGAAGCCACAGAGGAAATAACATGTCTATGAACTATTGCATTATCTATAAAAATTTTGTCAAGTCTGTAACTGTCAAAATATCTTGTCGATGGTTACAAGAAATTGTCAATTTATCAGTGACGGTGTCTGGAAAGGTCCTTTAGTAAATTTTTTAAAAAATGGCAAAAAGGATTGCACAAAGCTCAATTAACTGGGCTGCCCTCGCTGAGAGGGTCCCGCCCAACCAAAAAGCCAATTTGGCTGCTTTCAAACTGAAGTCCGACACCTATCTCCGAAGGTTAGTTTTGACATGAATGTTACATAATTTTTAATTTCTCGTAAATTATTTTATTTATTACATGTTATGCCGAATATTCTCAAACTATAATATAAAAGGAAGCCGGTAAAATTATTGTAATGAAATATTCACAGCGTATTATAATTTAACTTCATACTCTTTAGTTCTAACATTTAAATAAAGGTATGGTTGTCCAATAAACATGCTATATGAAGTTACATTTATTTATTATTTACTAAATATATTCGATACAATTTAACTACACTAAAAATTAAAACTATACGTTTTCGTAGGGTGTTGGCTAACCCTCCCGAAGCGCCCAAGATCAATTGGTCGCAGTACAAGGCCGCCATCGCCATACCCGGCATGGTCGACAACTTCCAGAAGCAATATGAGGCTCTGAAGATCCCCTACCCAGCTGATACACAGACATCACAGATTGACGCTCAATGGGCTGAGATTCAAAAGGAAATTCAAGCTTTCATCCAGGAATCTAACGCTAACATTTCCAAGTGAGTATATTATTAAATGAATAAAGTTTAAATTAAAAGCTGTAGCGTTTAAACTTACATGCTCATGTCTTACATGCTTGGTTTGCCTTCTCTGGTCTAGGAAATCCAATAAAACTGAGATTTGTTATGTAAATAATGATTTTTGTAAAATTGTTATTAAGTTTTCTTCAACAATTTTTAAAATATTCACATGGAATAACAAAACAATCCTACAAGTACAAACTTAATTTTACAGATACGAGAATGAAATCGCTGAAACCAAGGCTCTGCTGCCGTTCGACCAGATGACCATGGAAGACTTCCGTGATGCCTACCCAGAGCTGGCCATGGATCCCATCAACAAGCCAACCTTCTGGCCTCACGATGAGGAGAACCAGCTGGACTATGTCGACCCCGACCAGAAGGCACCAGCTCATTAATTATTTAAATAAATACAATATCTTTGAAAGTGTAAGCAAGTCGTTATTATTGATGTAGGAATAAAGTGATGTCAACTAAATTGTGTTTCATTCTTTGTACCCTTTTCCAGAAATGTTTGAAAACAATTTCATTGCTCTAACGGTGCATTTACATCAAACAAGCAAACTCATTCTTACCCCACTATATCAAGTTATTGTGTACTTTCGTTGTTTTTAGTGCTTTTGAAAAGATTCTATGCAATGTTCTAATACTGAATAACACTGAAAACAAATTTTCGTTTACTCTATAAGATCACGAAATAATGCTCCTGATCTGTTTGTTTCTCCACAATGTTATAGGTATATTTTTTACGATTCATATTAGAATGCTCATGTCTAATATTTGATGTAAATGCACTCTAATATTAGACATGAGCATTCTAATATGAATCGTAAAAAGTATGCCTATAGCATTGTGGAGAGTATTCTAGTGAGGCAGTAAGTAAATAAAGACAATAAATAAAACACATCAATTATTTTATCCATTTATTAGTTGAATTGCACATTATCAATACTGAGTTTCAAACAGGAATGTAGCTAATGTTACTGCATAAATCAAAATATCCAAATATTTAGCAAGATTCAAACATTTTATTATGTTATGTGACATTAGCTTAATTAGTGCAAAAAGTGCACGAAATTAAATTGATCAATGCCCAAGTTAGGAAAAGCATAACCACAGTATTATAAAATTGAACATTTCCTACGGCAATCTATTCTAAGCTTAAATAATCATTTAACATAGAGAATACATGTGTATAATTCCGATTAATTCGGAAATTCCATCCGCTTTACTGCTGTTTACTTTGTCATCATAATTTTGTGTTGCAAATTCATTTTATTAGAGAGCACCATAAAATATGGTAAATTTTTGAAACATGTATTTTCTATGTTATTATGATTTAGTAAGAAAATGCTATGGTGTAGTTAAATAATAAAAAATTCTATCCCCTATTTCTACAATTATATTATGTATATTGAAGATATGGTCAGTTTGCCCACAAACATACTAAGTATGTATGCATTAATATTTTCTTTGTGTGATGTGTTTCGTTTTTGATGGTTTTTAGGAAAACCAATTTTTAAATTTCGACCATGTATTAAAAGGTTACTAAATTCAACTTTTTATTTCATATTTTGTAATACAAGCTTTACAGTCGATGTTGCTTGTATAAGTGCAGAATATATATTTAATTAAAGAAATATAACGTAATTCCTATATTTATTTATAATCTATTTAACCCTAACTGTTATAATTTAAACTATTTTAGTTTTTAAAAGTTATGAAAGTAATATAGAAAATTAAGGACAACAAATTAAAAACATTGAAAAGTACAGGTCTATTAGTTTGAGATTTGGTCTAGGTTAAATAAATTTAATAAAATCAAATTAAAATAAAATATTATATTTAAATAGAATTTTTACAAAAAATTCTGCCCAATCATACCCCAATATCTGCAGATATCAACATACAAACTGTATCACATAGCACTTAATGTAAACAGACTTGAAGCATTTGAACAATCATGTGTTATTAGAGAAAATTTTATATTTTAATGAAACATTTTGTTTTACGACAAGCGTCGCATTACGAAGTCTTCTAATCTTATTAAGAGTTGTTGATCTTTCTAATGAAAATTGTTTAAGTAATTTTTTTCCTAGTAGATTTCTTCCTCCAAATTGAATGAGATAATTTTCTGACACATTTGAAATATTTAAACATAAAAAAATATATTTGAACTTGAAGTTTACAATAAAAAAAATCCTCCCTATCCAAAACAAAACTGTCTGGATATACAAAACTTTCTGGGATAAAAAGTTTTATTTATTTACTTTCTGGAATACCCATACAATCCATGACCTTCAACACCAAGTCTGTTTACAATACACATTTTACAAATTAATTTTGTTCAGCCGGCTGCGAGTACATGTTATAATAGCTGTTCTGCTGATAACCCTGGTTCTGGTCGTACCCAGACCCTTGTCCATAATTACTGAAGTTCCCACGCCCACGCCCACGTCCACGACCACGGAATGATTCTCTACCCTGGTCCCTGTTGAAGGTTTGCCGGGGAAAATTTCCCTCGGGACGGTTGAACGAGGACCCTTGGAAACCATTGGAGTCGTTATTGTCCCATCTTGATCCTGAAAGAGTATAGATAATTTAGTATTTTATTATAAAAATACGAAAAATGGATATAAACATATATGTTTGTTACTCTTTCTCGTAAACACTGATCGCGTTATCCATATGAAATTTTATATAGAAACAGATTTTATTCTAGATGAGAACATTTGTTATTAGTTTTTTGGCTATCAGTTTTTTTTTTCAGTAAGAGTGCATAAATAAAGTTAGGTTAGTATATATTATTTATTTAGCCTGAAATAATTACGTAAATAATCTGCTGAATCTTACTCAGTTGTGTTTATATTTTTACAATTTCACAAAACTTTTCTCAAAAAAATTTGTCGGGCATATTTATGAAATATTTTTGTGTGTATAACTGTTTATCATCTCCTAACTGTTCAAAATCTCACCTCTATCGGGCCGGCCTCTACCGCCCCCCCTGCCGCGTCCCCCACCACGTGGCTCGTCATCTCTGTCGCGGTATCTGCCGCGGTCTGCAATTAATAAATATATTATTTGTTTTATTATAGAATATATTTTAATCTTTAATCTTATTAATTTAATGAGAAGGAAATGAAAAGAATAAATCATTACAAGTACAATTGAAAGGTTTATTGCAGCGCTATGTAACAACTTTCACATTTTTTTTATTTTTCGGTTAGTTTAGGAGTTACAATTTGAGCTTACTTTTATTTTGAAACAAGAAAACAAAAAGTACACAAACAAATTTTTTACGAACAAAAGTGGGTACAAAAGCTATATCAATAATATAAACAATACAAGGCCCTTTAAAAATAGTGTTTTAGACAAATAAATATACTAAAATACTCACTGAACTTTCCCTTGAAGCCCATACCGCACTGCGCTAACTCCATCAGTTTGGGATTCACCACTTGGTTAGCCTCTTGCAGCACCGACATCAAATCTTTCGCCTGTTTATTTTAATCATATTAAAGTATGCATCATTTTGCCTAAGACGTCGTTCACGTTACAATAAAATTGAGATGTTTTCCAAAGACTTTTGACTCTAATTTAAACATGAGTTTAGATTTTCAATTCAACAGCGAACAAAGCCCCGGGTGAAAACTAGTTTATTACATATTATTTTAATCACCTGCTCCTTTCACGGTTCACCATGTTAATAAAAAAAACAAAAAAGAGCGCACACGCTTCAAAAGTGAAACTTCTTTGGCAAGATTCAAAGTTACCAAAATGGTCGCCTTACTCCATGACGTGACGTTATTGCCATGCCGCGACCTTAAAATTTTACTCTCAACGAGAAATTTCACTTCAAAATGTATTTAAAACTAAGATATAGAGAGCATATAAATGTATTGCAGACTTAGGCTGCGTTTCCACCAAAGATGTGCGAGGAAGCGTAGCGAGGGCTGTGTTTGTAAAGAACCAATAGTATCGCTTCAAACGCTAAATGAAGCGATATGATTGGTTCTTTACAAACACAGCCCTCCCTACGCATCCTCGCACAACTTTGGTGGAAACGCAGCCAAAGTCTGAAATGGTAACCTATTAAAAACTCGAATTTCTATTACCCGAATCTTAAAACCCCGAAAACGGTTGTTAGAACTTTTAAAAGACAGATGTAATGAATGACAAATTATTAAAATTCCTTTTTTAATTTCCCAGATGAATCAATTTCCAGATGCACCAAAACCAGATTTTTAAAAAGTTTTTTTTTGTTTCCCGTATTCTCATAATCCAGATCTCAATATACCAGATTCTCAGAATACTTTTTTTTGTTTCCCATCGTACCATTTTCCAAATAAACTATTGCCAAATTTTCATAATCTTTTTATTTGGTTCCCATATAATCGTATAACAGATAAACTATTGCCAGATTTTCATAATCTTTTTATTTGATTTCCATACAATCGTGATTATACTATTACTATCGACTGAAAATAAACATTGTCAGTAAGTAAATTTATTGTTTTACTTGTCCATTACAGACCGGTTTTAGTGTCAAAGTCGACCCAGTAGGTTAGGTTTGAACTACGACCCCCACGCCAGAACCGACTCGCTATTGCTTTACTTGCCCATTACAGAAAGGTTTAAGTATCAAATTCGACTCAGTAGGTTAGGTTAGGTTTGAACTGTGACCCCCCATGCACGAGCCGAGCGAGCGAAGCGAGCGTGCCGCGGCAGCGGCCGGCGAGTGCCAGAACCGACTCGCTATTGTTTTACTTGCCCATTACAGAAAGGTTAGTGTTAAAATCTATTCAGAAGGTTAGGTTAGGTTCGTGCTGCGTCCCACTGGAAGGATTACGTTTTGCTGGATATCGTTTATTGGAATTTCAAAAATCTGGACATTGTTTGTCTGGATATCAATTAACTGTATTTCAAAAATTTGTGTTTTAAAAATCTGGCTTTCGTGCATATGGATTACGGTCATCTGGATTTTGTGCATTTAGATTTCGTATGTCTGGAATTCATTCGTCTGGATTGTAAAACGTCGTACAAATAAAGAAATGGGCAAATGAAATTCGGAGTTGCGATTATATGGCAAACAAAACTTCGAAATTTTAAAATTCGGGGTTATGAAAAAATGTCCAAACGTTTTCTGGATTATGATATTCGGAATATTAAAATTCGAGATTAAGATAGGTAACCGTCTGAAATACTTTTATATATTTATATTTTATATAAATAAATTTTGGAGTGAAATTTCTCGTTGAGAGTAAAATTTCAAGGTCGCGTCATGGCAATATTGTCACGTCATGGAGTAAGGCCACAGCCAGCCCTCTGGTGGAAAAGTAATACCCACCTTAGCGGAATTATTGGGCGTGAACAGCGTGTATGCGGTGCCGGTGTTGTGCGAGCGGCCCGTGCGCCCGATGCGGTGCACGTAGTCCTCCGAGTTGTTCGGATAGTCGTAGTTGATCACGAACTTCACGTCCTCCACGTCTGCGGTGCGACACGGTAGTGGGTACGACGATCCGAACGGATCCAAATCGTGTTGCGTTTGGCGGGGCGGGCTTTTTTTTAATTTGGCATTTGTTTTTTTTTTGAAGTGAAAACTTCTTTAGCGGCGTTGGGTATAAAATCTTAAACTCGCGTCAGGACACGTGGCCTGATCGAAAAAGCGTAAGACGGATGGATATTAAACAATGCTCAACGTTAATAATCAAGTTTTCACTTCTACCGGCACTCCCGGAGTGCAACCCGTCTTTTTTTTCACGTAAGATGTGCTATCAATGGTATGTGCAAAGGTGTAGACAGGTAATTATAACTCTGGAAGTGACACGTCGAAATGTAGCTAAGCCACAATTTATATCCGTTGCCTTTTTATGATAGTTTAATCATGCCATCATAGTTTTACATCAAATCGAGTGTGCAATTTAAAGATCAAATGTTGCGTTTGTAACCTATCTACATCTTTTTACTTATAATATCACTGATAGCAAATGTTAATAAAACGAATTGAATCACATTTGCCACATAATTTCGAGAATTGTCGAGTTCACAAAACACGCCCCGCCAAAAAACCAAACATGATAGTTACCTTAACGTCTCGTCGTGTCGTAGACTGAAAACTGTATTGCCCATCAGTGGTCCGGAGTGTTGTCGGCCAAGAGCAACTAACGGTGTGCTGACTTTAAACTCTATTGTCAGGTTGCGTAGGGTTCAAATCTCTCATGACGATTAACCAAGCATATTGCTCTTTTAACCTTGCTTATAACGTTTTTTGCAAACCCTATTTGCTAGATCTAACTCCATTAAGAGGCAGCATGCTCAAGACAGTGTGCGCTGACCGAATTTAATACTGACAATATAAAAAATGATCGATTATTCGCTAAGTAAAGCCAGCAACACACCGTTAATTTAGCCATTTTCTCTGCACGCATGCGCCTCTGCAATGAAAATTGAGAATATTGCTGAGTCTGTCATGGAAATTTTGAGGCGCAATGAACTTTATGCATACAGCGGTAAATGTGAATAATGTATAACAATTATAAAGTCCATAAAACGCCGGTATTTTATTTTAAATTGATCCATTGCTTGTTCGTTTGTATTGTTCCAATATCCACTTTGGTATTTACCAATCGCATATTTTAATCAACCGTTTCTCTAATCATATAATGTAAAAAAGCAGTGTTCAATTTTGTCGTGAATATTGGAACACAAAATAATGACGGTTAAAGTTAAAGAACCAATGAAAAATCTTCATCTCATTTTTTTCTGTGGACTTTTACTGAGCTTTTAATATTATTAATAGCTCTAAAAATCTATTTAATTTTATAGATTTTTTTTATAATTTTGCCCTATTTGCTTTTATTTATAAAAACAATCAAATAATATGTAGTGAATTGTTTTATGTCTGTATATGTGTATAAAAAAGTGGTGTATAAATCTCACATAGTATAACAAACAATTATAACGACGTAAAAATTGTACGAAGTAACTACTACAATATTGGTTGCTAATATTCTTTACTTCGAAGATAATGCTACACTATTATTGTTTTCTCTTAGTAACTGTTAAAAAATTCTTCTTTTAGAAAGAAAGAAAATACGTTTATTCGGCAATCAGTAAGACACAATCATCACAAATTAGGTAACTCTCTTCCTTTAAATAATTTCCAAAAGACATATCTACAAATTATTTAATTTCTTCCAATCAATAACAAAGATGTCTATCCACAGAAAAACAGTTTCATTTCCTTCATTGGCATCGTTTGGCATCTCTCAAGGGTCCACATTAGGGCCTTTGCTATTTATAATTTACAGCAATGGTAAACAACTTCCCCACTACGCTCCTGACATCTCTTAGACCTTTATAACACCCCGGCGTTACAGTGCGAGGTGATTTAGCGAAATTAGTTCACATAATATGGGTAAAAAACCTCGCAGCTGTTAGTATAAGAATCTTTTGTTTGATGCCTTTAAACCTCGAAATACTGCAAACCTTGTGCAAACGATTTCGTCCTAACATCTAGCCCTTTGTGAAACTGCCTATCTAAGGTTTACAGGTATTCCAAGTAAGAAACATGTTCGAGTGTATTAGTATTATTGGCGGGATCAATGTCACCACCGTTAAGATATCATTAATTCTGGTGGCACAAACATAAGATAATGACTTCTGGGCAAGAACAGTAGACAATTTTCGTTTATTATACAAATACGAGTGACACAATTGTGCATCCATAAATATAATTTTTTTTTCAAAAATAGGGCTTCATCATTTTTAAATATCTGCTCAAAGTCAACGACTGATTGCAGGTGACAATTGAAAAAGAAAATAGGGCTTCCATAAAATGCTGAAATATAAAAACTGTTAATTTTTATATCATTGTTTTTCGCGTTTTAGCCAAACTTACCAAGCCCCCTGGCCGCTACGTCAGTGGCGACTAGTATTCCGCCCTGGTTTTGTCTGAACTGGCTCAGTACATAGTCACGATCTTGTTGGTTCTTATCGCCGTGTATAGCGAGAGCACGCCAGCCGGCGCGGTTTATTGTTTTTGTTATTTCATCCACCTATTTTGTATAAAAATGGAGAATGAGCCTAATTTTTTGCACTAATTTTTTTAAAATAGTACTAATCTACTCAGTAAATGTTTATAAAATTATTAAACAAATATATTGTCTTTAACATCGAGTCGCTCTTTATATCGCGTAAAAACGCAGAGTCGAAAACAACTCCTATTATTTATTTTAATACATTATCATTATTACATATTCAAATATCGATAATACGCGAATTTCATCAAAATTCGATTAATTTGAAAATAAAGATAAAACACATTATAAGCATTTAGTTATAAAACCTAAGCGACTTACCTTCCTCTTAGTCTCCGCGAATATGATAGTTTTAGTTTCTTCCTCCGAAGATATCTCATTGAGAAGCGTCAACAGTTTATCATTCTTTTCCCATTCCTCGCAAACATCGACAATTTGTAGGATATTATGGTTGGCCGATAGAGACAATGAACCAATATTAATTTGTATGTAATCGTGCAGAAACTCTTCCGCTAGATTCTGAACTTCCTTTGGCCATGTTGCTGACCACATGAGAACCTAAAAATGATAATTAAATTAAACATTTAATACAATATTTCATACAATACAAGACCATTTATTTAACACACACATGGAAGAAAAGAGAGAAACATGTAAGATATAGCATTTTAAATAGGCGGCCTTATCGCTTTATAGCAATCTCTGCCAGGCCACCTTTGCATAGGATTTGTTTTGTGTAGTAGTTGTTGTTCTTCAATCATAAGTGTGTGTTACAATAAAAGGTAACCGTGAATATATTTTTTTTATTTATATTACATATCACAGAAGGGATGCTGTAAAATAAGTAAATAACACAGCCTAAAAGAAACCAGGATTCTCTTTCTTGCTTGATAAAACATTTAACAGTATGTAAAAAAGAAATAGAGCAACTTATTTTTTTTTATTATTACACATATAGAAAATATTTACCTGTCTATCAGGTCGGATTTGTTCAATTATCTTGCGAATCTGTGGCTCAAAGCCCATGTCCAACATTCTGTCTGCCTCGTCCAATACTAGGTAAGTGCAGCGACGAAGATTCGTCGTATCTAGAACATTCAACATTTTTATTTCGAAAATCAGTGAACGTCAATTTTACAGGAAAATCTGTATTAAATGTTGTATTTAAAAAAAAATGTAAAAGCAAACTTATATTCTTTCCTAGACTATATTCATGTTTTTTTTAAACTATTTTTTAATCTATCACAAGAAACTATAGCAATTTTTTTATAAAAATTATAGAAAAGTTGGTCTGAGTAAAGAAACATAAGTAAAAAGTGTAAGACTTACTCTTTTCCAAGAAATCAATGAGTCTTCCAGGAGTAGCAATGACAATTTCCACCCCTCGTTCCAGGGACCTGCCCTGAGGCCCCTTTGGAGCCCCACCGAATATACAAGTGTTGCGTACTTGCACATTCTGACCAAAGTCTGTCGCTACCTGTTTATTTAATATAAAAACAGCATGTTATATAGTGTAATTATATGAATAGTGAAGGTATGAATGATTTTTAAAATAATACTAATGATATTTATAAATATAGGAATCTAGTCTATTGGATTTACTGTATTTTGTGTAATACAATCAATGAGTATATTTTATAAGCAACAATCAAAGCTTCTAATCATCTAGACAATATAAAAATATAGATAAACAAATTAAGCTTAATATAAATGTTGATAATTGCAGTTTAACATAATAAAAATAAGACTATAGTAAGCATATTAGCTATGATTTAATATTTAGAATTATTTTTGCTTATAGTTTTACATTGCCAATTCTATTCTGAGTAAGAGTAGTAAAAACATACTTAAAAGTGTATTTCTAAGCTTTAAATAGTAAAATAATAAGGCATTAAATATTGATAAGGTAATAAATTAAAACAACATTACAATAAGAACATTACAATAAGAACTAACTACATTTTAACTTACTGAACTACATGACTGAAAGTAATGAAAAATTGTTGTATCATGAATGATAAAAAAAAAATGAGTGATAGACCACATTATAGTTAAAAATAAAATTAAACTAAAGCTGCCACTACTTGGTGCAAAAGAAAGGATATGTTCAGAAACCTGAAGCTGATATTTTAAGCAACTATTGAGAATACAAATGGTCAAAAATAGAATGATATATGGCCAATGTAAAAACTCTGGTGGGTAAAGCAACTTAGTATTTAAAATCAAATACTAATGTTGTATTGGTTTTCGAACATAACCCCAATGTGAAAAACTAATTTCTACAAAAAATATTTAAATTAATTACAACATCCATGGGGCCAGGAATTCTATCCCTTTCCGCTGCGTTTCCATTCATTGATACTAGAGCCTTGGCGGCACAAATAGAAAAATAAATCATTGACTATAAGACGTTAAATTAAAAATTAGTTGAGTATTATCATAATATGAATGATTATTAAACAGTTCTCAAATAAGAAATACATTATATTTACCTGTTGGATTTGCTGAGCTAATTCTCTTGTTGGAGCCAAGACAAGGACGATTGGGCCATCGTCCCGAAGTAACCGCGGTTGATTAATTATATGTACAATAGCAGGCAAGATATAAGCTAACGTCTTCCCTGATCCTGTTTGAGCAATCCCCACCATATCTCTTCCAGATAGAGCAATCGGCCAACCTTGCGCTTGAATTGGTGTCGGATTCGGAAACCCTTGCTTCAAAATTTCCTTCATAGCATAATCAGGGAAGCCACCTTCTTCAAAATACATACTAGGCGGCGGTACGTCTCTCCCTTTAACTGATATCTGATGCAGGCTTCTGTAATTTTCAACTTCGGCCATCGAGCGCATTTGAACGTTAGGGTGGGGAGTGTAGAAGTTTTTCTGGAATGGTATAAGCGTGATGGTGTCCCAGCGTATTTTACGAAGCGCCCCACCGGGTTGCTCGTTTTTGAAGTTGCCGCGGAAGTCATCGCGATCTCTACCATCACGGCCGCCTCGACCTCTGAAACCTCTCCCGCTGCCTCTGCCCCCATCTCTACCACCGCGGCCTTCGCTGCTTCCTCCGAACCTACTTCCCCTTTCTAGTGATCTATCAGCCGAACGACCACCTCTCGATCCGCCTCGACCTCTTCCGCCACCCCTTGGACCTCCACGTCCACCGCCACGGCCTCCACGTCTATCGTCATACCTTTGTGAATATAAAAATAAAATCAAATCAGTATTCAGCCAAATATGCCACACGTAAAAACGTCGTACTTACATTTTCTTTGTTAATTATTTGGAACTTGACCAATTAAATATTTCTTAATGCTTATTTTACGATAAATATATATCCAGTTTGTCTTTTTCACATAAAATCGGCAAAGCTTCAATTTACAAATGCAAGCAATTGGCAGCCGCCATATTTTGTGTTGTCTACGTCAACTTATATCTCTGGTTTTCTTATCTTATTTCCTGTAGTCTATGGTTGAGGAATTTATGAAAATATGAAAATATATTATTTTTATCATATACCTATTCAATAACACAACATACATATTATTTCAAAATAAGGCTTATTAGATATTTAGTTTAAAAATGGTTGTATTTGAAAAGCGGAAACAAATGCATATAAAATAAATCACGGAATGGCGCGCCGCGCGAAATTTAAATTGTTTTAATAGAGGAAATAATCGATACAATATGTCCATTAAATAATAAGCTAATAGATTAATGATTGAACATTTACTAAGACTATTATGAATTTCCATTGATTGATCTCAAACCTTATATCTAAATTTAAATATCGCACAAAGACATCACGTGTAAGAATTATCATATCAACTGCTGACTAATGACTATTGATCAAACTTTGAAAATCCTTTCGAAATAGGTCATTCTTTTCTTATTTCGTCATAAGCATGGACGCTTCTGTCCCTGTGTTTGAAAAATCTCACCCCCGCCTTAGTGTCTTGGACTGGACTAGAAATATACAGCACTTGCAAAATGAAGCAAGACTACGACGCTTTGAGGGTTATGAACTTAGACAAAGAGGAAATCAGTTGCGTAACGAAACTTCAGTTACTACGAGATGGGATACTAACGTTAATAATGAGCGTCTGCGGGACAGGTATATGAAAAATTAAACTCTGTTATATTGAATGATTCGATCGTATATCTATTTTTATAAAAATTAACGTGAAAGTTAATATGGGAGTTTTGATTTTTAACATAAAAAGCTAACTACAAACTGTACTACATTACTTAGTTAGGAATATAACTACCTGGACAAAAATTTTTATATAATATATTGGCTTCTTTAGATACGAGTAGATAGTAGGTACTTAGAGCGAGTTGCGCGGCTGCATTGCAAACTAATAAATACTACCTAATCATTTTTTATTATATTTCCGTAACACTGAAAAGTAATTAAACCATAGACAATTTTACAATAATATGAATAATGCGTTATATTCAAAAGAATATTCGAAGTTGAATCATGGCGGGAAAAACAGCGTTTTACGCGGGAACAAGTGAGAGATGAGAGCAGAGCGCTTAAAGAAGAGAAGAATGCAACAGAATTACATTTGGAGTCACTTCAAGTGCCGTTGATGGTTGTGTCTCAGTGTTTGTCGAATAGGGACCAACGACTGCCACTAGAATTAACCAGGGATCAACTTGGGGAGGAATTAAATAAGGTTTTCAAGATCCTTTTCAATAATTTATTTTTAAAGTGAAACTTTTATTACATCGTCTCAAACTTTTTGGTCTGTGTAGCGCATGTCGCGTGACGTACGATAGTTATCGTACAAATACGATAATTATCGTAAGTTTCACTTTTACCGTGGTTTCATAAAACCACACAACATTTTTTCTTCTATGCAAGGTTTATTCATGTGTGTCTTATATTATATTATTAATTTTCAACTGACTTCAGATAAGAAGACGGTTTTTAATTCAAGTGAATTTTTTGGGTTTTTAACCATAGAACATTTGATTGGATGAATCGATTTTGATGATTCATTTTTATTTGAAAGCTATGGCGGTTTAGTTAAGTTAATTGTTAAAAATATAATATAAATTAAAATTTGGAAATTTCAGGAACTTCACATAATAGAAAATAGCAAACGTGTATTAACAGACGTTTGTCACATGGGGTGGGAGAAACTGAAAGAATTAACGAACGTATTCTGTAGGCTCGAGAGAGAGATTCAAAATAAGGATGACGCGTTGTTCATAGAGAGATATGTGAAGGATTTGGACAGGGAGAGTTCGGGGATTTCGTATAAGTTGCATCCTACTAGGATTCCTGTTGAGTGAGTGTTTAGGATTCAAAATATTTTATATTTACAGATTTTGATGCTTTTTTGTGGCAATTATTAATTATGTCTTAACTTATTGGTTGCTTGATGAAAGACAAATATGTACTTTCAAAGAAAATCGAAGTAATTCATGATTTTATTTGCGTAAATAAAAAGCTTTGTAATATAAATATGTATTTGCATTAATTTTTATATTCTTGCTAAAATTAACAACATATTTTCATTAGATCAATGACAGAGGAGAGTTATATCCACTGTATTGAAAACACGATCAAAATAGCTGAGCAATTAATGAGAGAATCCAAAGCTTTGAGAGAGACAATGTTCAAGAGTAGGGAACAGGCGCGGAATCAGATGTTCGCTCAGAACCAGCAAGTGGAAATGGTTATGAGGAGACGAGTTTTTGATATACAGAGAGCGAGGAATGAAATGGAATGGCAGAAAATGAAGGTAGATAGCTTTTTAAAAGATTTTGTTGTCTATGCCTGTTTTTAAAAAAACGTACTCATTGTTTACGGTTTTGTCGTTTTAGCTAATTTGTAATGGAAAAAAAACCTTTAAGAAGTTCAAAATTTGTAAATACATTATATTGTCTCCGTATGTGCTGCCTATCGCAATGATAAAATTAATTGAAATGTAGGAATTTCAAAGGGTTCTTAAAACAAGTACAATATAATGTAGCAATCAGAATATTTGTTGGAATCAATGAGACGTAAAAACATATTTTTAGGGAGAAATAAAAAGATATTTCTTTACTTTTAAGTAAAACCAACAAAATAAACTTTCAAAATATTGTACAGCTTGAACAAAACCTGGTGAAATTAGACAGAGGGATAGAATCTCTCCGTGCGGCTGTAGCTGATAAGATAAATCCGACTAAGTTAGTCGAAACTCGACTAGACGCAAGGACTAGACGACCGGTGTTGGAGAGAGTTCAGGTACGTTATAATAAGTCTTTAATTCTAAGATGTTTCTTATTTATATCTTCTTCATACAGTTAAGAAATATAAAAAGCAAAAAAAAATACATATAAACAATTGGCGACCTTATATGGCTATAAGCCATTTCTTCCAGACAAACGTCAATGAAATTAATTTATTCGATTTTTGTATGTTGACCATATTGTGTTTTTTATATCGTTGACTTTAAGTGATCATTTTAACTAACTTCAAAAAAGGGCAGTTCCATATCTAACGTTCAAATAAGGTTTTGTTATGTAAGTACTAAATAACATTTTTTCTTTTTATATGATTGTGTCTTAGATTGGATTTTTACATCATTTTGCAGGATAAACCAATGCGAGGATTAATTGAGGAATACGAAAGAGTGCACACGAGTAGTAATTTATTGGAAAAGAAATTAGAAGATGCTCTGTAAGTACCACATACCAGCTTATAACTAGCGTTGAATAAATGGGTTTTAAAGATTTTTAATAATTAATAACTAAGTACTATTTTTTTGAAGTGAAACTTCTTATGCGTGTTGAGAGTAAAATTTTAAATTCGCGTCATGGCAATACCGACACGTCATTGAGTAACGTGACAATTTTGGTATCTTTGAATCTTGTTAAAGAAGTTTCATTTCTGACACGTGTGCTCGGCATAAACGCTCATTTTTTACATTTTCTCCACGTTTATTTACAGCACAACATACCACGGAATGTACAACCATCACCAACGAGTCACAAAGGACTTACAATACAAGAATCACGCGTTGGAAACTGATAGACGTTTGATAGAAATCCGTAAACCGTTACATAGCGCGGATGATACTGAATTTAAACGCAATATTGGTTATTGTCATATGAGTGATGAATTGGTTACCGATTAAAACTATTTGTATGTGCAGGGTATCCCCTCAATCCTTCCCCCCTCTCCTAAATGGTACTCGTTAAATAACAAATGTAACTAATAAACTTTACAAAATAACAAAAAAAAAAATTTTTCCTGCCCATAATTTTCACTAATAAAGTAGAGTAGATAAAGTCTAATTTACGGACTCAACATATTTGTGAAAAAATTTCAAGTTGCAACCGCGCTCAAAGAATACTTAAACTCTAAAAAAGAGACCGCGCTTGTCCGGAAGTATTAATAGTCAAAAAAATTACCGAAAATTACTAATACGATAGACTATAGAACTATATTGTAACCATAGAGCACGTGGAAATCTTTTTACAACTGCCATAGACTTTCACCTCTGCGATGTTTATGCTCGGTGAACTACCCTTGAACCTAGGTTCTATTTCTAGTTACTAGATACAAGTTAGATACTTATAGCGCTTTATACGTCGCATAATATTATTAAATATGTATGTTAAATTACTGCTTACTCCTTGAATATGCTAATTGATATACCAATCAACTTTTTAAATATGTTTAAATACCAAACCGTGTAGAACAAAAAATCTATGACCAAACTTACTGATTTATACTTGATTTATATGAATATTGAATTATATCAAGGTAGAATTAAATTACCAATACTTACCTATTTGAAATGTTAAGTAATTAAGTTTGATCTCAAGAAATTTGTCCTTCACAAAATAGATATATGTATTAATTATAATATATTTAGTGTTCAAAAATGTGTTCATGTATATTACAATTTATAGGCATTAAGTTATTACTTATTACTAGGTACGAAGTAATAATAGGTCAATGGATTAGGATAGTCTTAAGCACCATCTTCTTAAAATTTAAATTGACTTTATCACTACATAGTATAAAATTAAGTCGAAATCTGAGTGTGAGTATAATTTAATGATAAGGTAAAATAAAGAGGCATATGAAAAAGTAATAATTTAATAATATTAAGTATGTAACATGATGTGCACTATGACATTATAATATTTATTATGTAATATACAGTACTAAATAACATCTTTTATTTCTCTCCTTCCCTAGATTTCCTAAACATATTAAATTTCTATAATGATTTCAAACTTGAATTATTGAATACTGATATTTTTCGTTTTATTGTAACTATGTCGAATTATGCAAAATGTCGTGTCGTGATGATATATTAAACCCCAAATCCAATTTGTCAAGACACAAACCGTATGAATCCGATTTAATCTTCCTAATTATTTATGTGCGTGAAATAAAATTCACGTCATAATCCTATAATAAATTTGTGACGAAATGAATAATATTATTTGTAAAAATATACATATTTAAAAAAAAATTTAAGGCAGTGTACTGTCAAATGTGGACAACAATAATTAATGTACTTACTAAAAAATAAAAAATAATCGATCAAACAAAAATATTATGAGAATATGTACTTTTCCCCAAAAACTTGTCTCGATAAACATTTACTTGACCATACAATTAATTAATGTTCTACAGGAAGAAATTTGTCCATACTTGGCCCAACTTGTTCATACGCTTTATCGAGTAAACTGCAAATTAAAGCTATGTTTTCATCATTCAACTTCCTACTGGAAGCCAAACGTATGGAAGGTTCCGGACAGTTCACTTCTATATCTCTCAAGTACGCAGCTACTGTTAAAGCCACACCCTTGTGTAGGCAGTAATTGGTGATGTTTTTCAGGTAACTGTGTTTCAGTCTGTCTGTTAAATCATCTTTAAGGTAGATATGTTTGACGGGAGACAATTCGTCTCCTCGGAATGTGTAGTGCTTGAGGTTGGCCAGCGCCCTGAAACGAAATATTATTATTAATTATATATAAATGATAGCTATATCTACATTAAATGTATAATTTTTGGCTGACTGTTCACCTATTTCTTTTCTTTCAACAGGTGTATAAAATTATTAGTTATTATTTTATTTTTCATAAAAAAAAAATTAATTATTCTGTACACAGTTTACTATGACATTCCTCTAAAATTTGAAGCATCAACACAGGAAAAGGACTCACTTATTTAGTTTCCTTGAGTTGTCGTCAAGTTCAGAAATAATATTAGGTTGTTTTTCAATAATATCCAACGCAGATATCGCGGCCTGCGTCAACATGGGTGGCAGTGACGCACTGAAACAGTATCCTGCAAGGAAATAATAATAACATAAGGATATATTTTATATTTTCTTGATTTTTCTTGTAATATTTGTTGTCGTTTTGTAAGAAATATTATTATATACCTACCTAGGTTTTTATGTAATACAAATGGATAGGTGCCATAAAAACAAACGTTTAAATACGTTTGTTTTTATGGCACCTTACTAGGTACGTCTGGAAAGACATAAAATTTTATAAAGCAGTACAGTCACCGCATCGGCTTATATACATTATATTTTAGCTTTTTAGAGTTTTTTTAGGGTACCGAACGAAAAGACGCAGCTTTGAAACCCTACTGTATCGAATTTTTTCCATTGTTTATATTTTTCAACTTAAACATTACTCTCAAATACACATTCTTTAGAAGCACTTTTAAATCTAATACAAGCATTTTCAGCCAAAAACTATAAAATTACAAACTTTACAACACATATACAAATACAAGATACATAAAACAACACATACCCAAGCCAGAAAGTCTCTGGTGTTCCACAATGAAGTGTGTACCAGCACAAAAACCGCCCACTGTCGCAAAGGAATGTTCTAGAGATCCCACGATCAAGTCTATTTCATCGCGCGGTACGTTCAAATGTTCTGTTAGACCGCGACCATGCTTACCTATCACCTATATGAAAAGTAAATTTGTCTAGAGTACAATTTGAACAGAAGAAACTCAATAAGTATATGTAGTCCTACTAATATAATAAATGCAAAAAATTGTTGTGCACACACATAGAGGGAAACTCAGATTAGAACATAGGAAGTGTTTATCCCGAAAATTCCCCTGGGAACGGGAACTATGTAGGTTTTCTTTTGACTACCCGGGCGAAGCTACGATCGAAATGTTAGTTGAAAATTATGGTGAAACCATATAATTCAAAAAATAAATAAGCCAAAAGAGTGTTAAAACTAAGTGTACACTGGGTATTTTATCAGATAGAACTACAATAAAAGCGATAAAATAATTCATACTACTACTACTACTATAATAATAATTTATACTACTTCAAAAAATAAAAATGAGAAGTGCAAAATATTTTTGATATTTTCTGTATCGCAAATATCGCCATCATGCATGTTATGGTAATTAGAGAGATAGCTACCAAAAAATTATACAGTTTTATTAATTTAAAATACCTATGCCAGGTCTAATTGAAATGAAAATTAAGGGCAATAGCATTCCTTTTCGATTGTAGATGAATATACTTTCGTTAGTTGAGAGCTGGTAATAATTTGATGCTAAGTGGCTTCCTCTATTAATTATGGAGAAATAGGCCATATGGCCATTTACATGTTTGTACCACACTGTAAATATTTATTTTCATATTCACCATTCCATTTAACCAAATCCTTTTGAACATTTATATAAATAAAAATTGATATTTGGATAAATGTTTTTAACAACAACCTATACTAAAATTTCAGGCAAAAAAAGAATGTTATAATATAAACAATATTTTACTCCGTACTGTGATATTTACTGCATGTGATATGTATTGATCAGATAATAACAGAGTAGCCTTGGTTTTATCATCCTGTTTGATTGTTTTTAGTATGCACTGAATATACATTTTTGAAATGATTTAAAGGACAAATTTTTTATTATATTTTTTGTAAATGGAATCATAAGTAATCTACTATGTATATAAAAATAAGTCGGGTTTTACTTCCTGACGCTATAACTCCAGAATGTAAACCGTTTTCCACGGTTTTGCATTCGTTGGAAAGGTCTCGGGCTCCGTGAGGTTTATAGCAAAGAAAAGGTGTCTCTTGTGGCGAAACGGAGTTCGCCGGGTTTGCTAGTGGAACAATATTTATGTATATATCTATAGTTATTTGATGTATAGACTGCCTGTGCATCACGAATAAATCGAGCTGATTTATTTGGTGCTTTTTTGTATACTGTAAATTGTAATGTCTTTTTTTTTCTATTTATAAAAAAAATGCATACTCACACCAATAGTTAAACTTTCGTCCAAAATGATCCTCAATTTGAACCGTCTAGCCAACTCCACTAGCCGTCGTAACGGACACATTTCTCCAGTATTCATGTAAATAGCTTCGGCAACCAAGAAAGCTCTTCTTTTGGGATTCAACTGCTTTTTATCAGCTGCCTCTTGCAGTTGTCTTTCAAGATCGTTCATATCATTGTGTTTGAAATATTTTATTGTGCTACGAGACGCGTCAAAGCCCTTTTGTATAGCGAACCATACTTTTTCATCTCTGTGAATTTTTAACATAACTTTAATAACATAATAATTATATTATCTTTGATATATTTTATGGAGATAACCGCATTATGTTTATGCAGATTGTTGTTTTGATTCAGTGACATGTATAATTTATTAACCAACTTTAAAAAAAAGGTTTTTTATTCAGCTGCTATATTTTTTTCCAATAATACCTAATAATAATATATCTATAGCATTATTATTATGTCTAAATATTATTTACAAAAACCATAACCACATTATTAGATTCTAATTCCTAAAGGGATTTACTAAAGATTTTCCTTTATCCTGTTTACAAGCGACAAAACAAAAATCCAACATGACATACGCTATAAGCAATATTGTACATCCTTCCCTACAGGAAATAATGTTTTACCTTAATACTGTAACATACTCATTTTTAAAGTATCTCAATTAGTAAATTTATTTTTAAAGAATGTGTTTTTCTATAAATAGAAAAACACATTCTTTAAAAATAAAAAGTTGCCAAAAAAAAAAAAGCCTCTGCATCACCTTTTGTAAAAATAAAATAATAAACAAAACAAATAGCTAAGTATGCACCACTAAAGTGTCTTATTTATTTCTGCATGATCTGATGGTTTCATTTAAAATTTACAAAAGATTGATTTAAGACACTTACGCAAAAATAATGTCTCCCTTCTTAGCATATGCCGGGATAGCACTTGCTATTGTGGAAAATCCATATGAATACACACAAGTTTCCTCTACTTGCAGAAACTTCGCTAAACGCTCTTCTAACTCCAAATGCACATCAATGGTACCATAGAACCCTCTAGGACCACATGACCCAACTCCATATTTATGCAAGGAATTAATTGCACTATCCATGATAGATTGTTCCTTATCCAAGCACAGGAAGCTTGTAGCACCAACATTTAACACACCATCATCTATTTTGCCCATTGTAGGTGGCTCTTCTACAGGTATGTTCTCAACTAGAGGCAAGGGTTTCCACTCTAAAAATTTCTCTCTCGTCAATATAGGTTCAGATTTCTTATTCTTCTTAAGCCATAAGTATGCGGAGCCGACGACTACTTGTAGACCGATGAGTAAGGTCCACCAACTCGCCTAGTAATAAAAATAATTGTGTTAAATTTTGTATTAATTAACCTTCAACAAAGTTGCTTATTTACTATTGACTTACCGTATCGTATATATCCATTAAAATCATTGTGTTAGAAAACTAAGTCAGCTTGGTGCTAGATAAAGTACAAATGCATAGAATTGAGGAAAGGTTCAGTTTTTATGCGTGAAACATCAAATCAAACTCGACCGCACGAATTTGTTGATTACTGTCAGCAGTCAGGCGTCAGTTGCCAGAACTGTCAAGTGTCAAGTGTCAGCTGTCTTACGCTACATTATATAGTGCCACAAACTTATCTGACCCGGTGACGGTGTCACTGATGTCGCTTTCTTTTTATATAAACAAAATATTTCGTATGAAAAGTCTGTGAAAATGTGACATTTCAAAATGGCGGCACGTAGTTCCAGTTTTTGCCACCGGGTCAGATAAGTTTGTGGCACTGTACGTTGGTATTTGTGTTGGTATTCTATTTTTAATGTCATCGACACTCAAGGTCGGCTTACAAATGGATGCTAATGGGGAAGGAGAATAGAAATAATCCAGGATTGATAAAAGGAATAAAGAAAAGGGTTATCAAGTACAAGGAAAAGTATAAGCGCCTTTGGCTTTCCCACTCACCGTACGATATACATTAGCATGCTACTATTTAACGCCTATTTTACAATTTTATATAGGGGTTTTTGAACTCCACGGTGTAAACTGGCCCAATTCGTGCGTCGTGCTCGACTCCCGCTTTAAGAAATTGATAGAATATTCCATTACATATTGTTCAATATTCATATTCGTTACAGTTCGTTACAATTTAAATCGCTAGAAACATTTAAAAACCAAGCTGGTGCGAAAGGCTTGCAGAAAGGAATCATTGAACGGCAAAAAACATATTACTTTTATGGGAACTCCCCTAAAATATATTGATTTTTTTTTGTTTTTATTGTTGTTGCGGCAATAGTTTATTGTAGTAATAATCAATTCTGTGAAATTAAAAAAAATCTTTAAGGTGGAGTCCAAAATAGGTAGTCGTTTCATTGGCCCTCATTGAACAATACGCTCTTGGCTGTATCACAATGTTTTTTGCTTAGATATCGGTTATCATTTTCATTAGAAATTGCAAAACCAATTACTAAAGAACGATTAATTAGACATGACTCGTTTGTTCTTATTCAAGTTCTTATTAGTACATACTTAGTACATAGCATAGACCAGCCTATACGCAGTATAATAATTATTATGTACTTACAGAGGATTGATTAAATTTGTCGTAACTCGAACGTCATTTAAACAAGGGCGGATCCAGCCTTAGTGCCAGGGGGGGGTCACATAGACGTAGACAATTTCTAAAAGCTATATTTTGGTAATTTAATTGATACGTAGATTTAAAAAATATTGGTCAAGTGCGAGTCGGATTCGCGAACCAAGAGTTCCGTACAAACATTTTTATATGTTTTAATATTAAATTTAAGCCTTTTGCAATTTTTCCTATAACTGTGCTATAAGACGTAGGTAAGTTTCTATTAAATAAAGATTAAATATCAAGATTCTGTGTTCACGGGAAGTAACCTGTAGGTTTTGATTCCTGGCAACACTTGCGAATGTTGATAAGCATGAAATGTATGTTTTAGCAATTTTTCCTCCATCTGTGCTGACATTGCTTTTAACCAAATTTCAGAACTCTGTGTTCACGGGAAGTAGTACAATACCTATAGATTTTGATTCCCTCGCGATAATGTCGAAATTTGCGATAATTTACAGCATAAACGTCTGTATCTTTTGATTGCGTTGGCTTATAAGTTTGATTTTTTCACAGTTTTAAGGAACCGTAGATTTGAGTATTCGGTATGAATTTCATCTTTGTCTTGACAGGACAGGCAGACAGACAAACTTGAAAAATATATATTTTTTGCAATTATTCCTGTATCTGTACTATAAGATGTTGCTTTGTACCGAATTTCAAGATTCTGAGTTTACGGAAAGTACCCTGTAGGTTTTGAGTTTTGATTTCCTTGCGAATGTCGAAATTTGCGAAATTTTTCGGCATTTACGGCTAGGCTGTACCTTCTGATTCGTTGACATAGAAGTTTGATTTTATTATAGCGTAAAGGTATTATAGACTTGAGTTTTTGGTATGAATATCAAGTTAATACATGTCAGTTAATACAGCGTTCATGAGTAACAGGGTTGTAACTTGTACCTAAGTTAAAAAATTTAAAAAAAATTTTTTTATATTATAATCTAAGGAAAAATTCATGTTTTTCACAATTAGTAAACAAAGTCGTTGTGTCTGTGCCTATGTCCCTATGTATGATTAAATCTTTAAAACTACGCAACGAATTTCGATGCAGTTTTTTTTAAAGATAGAGTGATTCAAGGGGAATAGTATATAATTTATAAGGATTTAGAAAAAGCGGGCGAAGCCGCGGGTGGTAAGCTAGTCTGCGTTATAAGACGTTTGATTGTACTAAATTTCATGACTCTGTGTACTCGGGAGTCGGGAACTACCCTGTAGGTTTTGATTTCTTAGGGAGTGTCGAATTTTGCGAAAAATTTCAGCATTTACAGCTGCATCTTTTGATTGTGTTGGCTAAAACGTTTGAATTTTTCACAGCATCAAGGGACCGTAGACCGTAGGATTTCGACATTAGCAAGGGAATCAATACCTGCAGGGAGCACCCTGTCCCGTAAACACAGTCTTGAAATTGAGTAAAAAGTATCGTGTTATAGCACAGATGTAGTAATAACTGCGAAAACCCTAATTATTTAATTAAATTAAATAAAAATATACATGTATTCAATTGATATTCACATCAGAACTCAGGTCTATAATAACTTAAATCTGTTATTTAATTCAAATTCTATGTCAACGCAATCTGAAGAAAAAGCAATTAGAGCCGCATATTCTGTAATTCGCAACTATACTTGCAAGGGAATCATCAATCAAAACCTACAAGGTACTTCCCGACTCCCGTGAACACAGTCTTGAAATTTGGTTAAAAGCAACAACTTAAGCACTTACAAGCACAGATAAAGAAAAAAATCCTTTAAACAAAATTGTAAGATACAACATAATGAAAAAATATGTTTGCTCGGAGTCCTCGGTGCGCGAGTCCGACGCGCATTAGGCCGATTTTTTGTTGTAATTTGACTGTATTTTCTATTGTTCATTTAAAAAAAATTTGCTATTTTATGTCTTATCCACGAACTGGGATATTTCGATATTTAAGGTTTTGTGTGAAAAGTGTAACAGCAAAAGTTGTAGAAAAAAAATTAATTACATACAACTTGTTTTTTGTCCTTAAATTACGATCACAGGTCGACCCTAATAAACTTTTTCTATAATTTTTGTTATATTCTCTTCCGTTACCGTTTGTAATTGATTTCATTGTTCTAGATATTACTTTTATGTCTCAAAATTCAATAAAAACATCATGTTGAACAGTATTAATTTGTTAATTTAAAAAAGTTAATATTAAATTAGTGGTCCACTTAGGTCGTGGACCTAGCCCAGGGGGGGGGTCATGACCCCGTGACCCCCCCCCTGGATCCGCGCTTGCATTTAAAGTATTCTAGAAACTTGCTTATAATATCCACCATCGTTTCAATAATTTTACATTTTATTAATTTTTTTCTTTGGTACCGGTAGTGTGTGTAATTCTCGACTCAATAAAATAAATTAAGTATATAATATTAGGAGCGAGAAATCGATACCTATATTAGGATTATTTTTTTGCAATGAAGTCATTTGGTGAGTTTTCTCTTTTTAATTTTGTAAAATGTCGTGACTTAGTGAATTTGTTCATGTTTCCCACTTTACTATAAACTAGCTTTCCGCCCGCGGCTTTGCCCGCGTTGTCTACAACCTAATAAATTATATACGAAAACCTATCTCTTGAATCAATCTATCTTTTAAAAAAAACCGCAACAAAATCCGTTTCGTAGTTTTAAAGATTTAAGCATACATATGGACTTATTTACAGAGAAAGCGACTTTGTTTTAAATAGTATGTAGTGATTTCCCTAAAATAAGGTCAAGCATTTAAAACGTTCGGTAACCTGATTAGATGCTCAGCTTATATAAAAAATATTTCAAAAGGCGCATACCATTTCTATTATTCCGAACAATAAAAGTTTTTTTTTTATATTTTATATGAACCTACGCAAAGCATTCTGGTTTCAGAATCTGATTTCCTGAACAGGAAACCCGAAACCACACCCGAAACCAATTTCGGTGGTAACCAAAACTTTATGCCTAGCCATGTCACTTTCACAGTTCAAATTTCAATGTCAATGTCAAAATAATGCACAATCAAAATAGAGTTTTAGGTTTAGCCATGGTTTAGCACTTTATTTATATTATTATTATTAACATAATATTATTTAAACGTATATTAAAATGAACTTCGGTGGTACATTAAGACTAAATAAGTTCGCGTGTTTCACTTTAGGTTTCGTGTTGTTCCTTATAATTTACTGGAGGTCTAGTGGTACTACTTATCCTTCCGACACAAGCGATCTCGTAAGCATAAAATCGTTGTTAAATGCTGCTATATATGCAGCGGAAAGAGGCGGTATCAAGGTGATAGAGGGTAAAAACCGTGGATTGAAAATACACAGTAAAGGAAAGACGAAAGAGGGAGCAAATGATCCCGTCACTGACGCAGATTACGCGTCCCACTGTGCCATGTATTATACTCTAAAGAACGCTTTTCCGAAGCTATCTATAATATCTGAAGAGCATTCGGTTGCTGAGGAAGATTGTCAGAACCAAGAACCAATAGACTTGGATTCACCTCCAGAAGGACAGAGAATTATTAACTACATAAACGACGAACTTGTTCTCGCGAAAGATGTCACAGTCTGGATCGATCCGTTAGATGCAACACAGGAATATACAGGTACTATAAATATAAGCACTAAGCATTAAATATTTAAATCAATGAGTCTTGTATAATTCATATCTAATCATATTTAATAATCTCTCAAAAATTCCTTTTTTTTATTATTAACTTTTTCATTGTATATTTAGTATTTACATCATGAAACTAGAGCATATTTAATTTGTAATCTTAATATATTTTCATCAATATATATAAATATTGACGACACGGTTTGCGCAGTGGTAAAGTAACTGCCTACTGAGCCGACGGTCCCGGGTTCGATCCCCGGTCAGGGCAAATATTTGTGTGATGAACTCAATTATTTGTTCTTGGGTCTGGGTGTTATTATCTATATATATGTATTTATTAAATATTATATTTATCGTCGCCTAGTACCCACAGCACAAGCCTTAATTGAGCTTACTGTGGGACTAGGTCAATTTGTGTAATAATGTCCTATAATACATATTTATTGTAAAATTTCAGAAGCATTATATTCCTATGTGACAACAATGGTGTGTGTAGCAATTAACGGAGTACCAATTGTGGGTGTTATTCATTATCCATTCCCTCCCACGACATATTGGGGCTGGCTCATGAAGAGGACTTCTAGCAATATACCAAAAGTTTTATTTGTAAGTGCATTGTCAGCTTTTACCTGCTTCAATTTTAAGTTTAATTCTTAATGGTAAAATTAACCTACTTATGCGGATTCTCTACTTATAATAAAATCTACATAATATTATATTGTGTTTTCATGGAAAAAATCAAACAAACACTTTATGTATGCTTATAATATCTCTATGGTTACAGAATCAATGTCTACCCATATATGGCTTAAAATTAAATTATATAATACTAGCGACCCGCCCCGGCTTCGCACGGGTGCAATGGCGCGGCGGCCGGCCGGTACCGCCGCAAACGCTACGTCCCGCAATTTTTAAATCTGTAATATCTTCGAAAATATTCACTTAAATCATACGGTGTAAAGGGCCATATAGATCTATATAAAATGAACAATGTATTCAAGGTATTTAATTGGTTAAGGATTAATGCTGTATTGGTTAAAATCGCTTCGAAAATTAGCCATTATTTGTCGTAAAAAGTAAATGACAAAAAAAAGTTATTGTGGGTTATCCATAAGAGATAGACATATACCATCGCGGACTTTTCTGTAGACCTTTTCAATGTGTACAATACTTAGTACATTATTTTGATAAAACTCGTAGGGTTCAGCCTGCGTTTGCAATGTAAGCGGAAAAAATTTAATTTTTTACGACATCACATTAGAAACCTCAAAAATAACAGTACTTTTTCACTATTTAATGAATGTTATTATACATATAAACCTTCCTCTTGAATCACTCTATCTATTAAAAAAAACCGCATCAAAATCCGTTGCGTAGTTTCAAAGATTTAAGCGTACAAAGGGACATAGGGACAGGGAAAGCGACTTTGTTTTATACTATGTAGTGATTATTTATAGGTGTCATACCTTATAAAAGAAGTGTGTTGACTGCACATAAGTATTTATCCCTTTTTAATTACAGAATTATTCATGGCCACAGTTAATATTGCAGCTAGTTTTGCTTGCAATGTTTAATTACCAGTGCAATAGGGAAAATCTGTAATCATTAGATGAAACAATAATAACAACAGATAATCAGACAAGTTATTAAGGTGATTGCAACGATCTGTTCCCAGCCAATATCCCGCTAGATGGCGCTGAATTCTACATTTCTAGTTTATTTGAGTTTTTGCGTAATTGGAATAGTCATCAAACCTAGGAATAGTCATGGCGGTTACTGAATATTATATTTTATTGAAATATGTTATATCATTGCCTTAAAATCCACCCAATTCGGTAAAATTATGCGTTTTAACATCTGTCATTGCATACAGGGTCGTTTACACACACAGACGTATACAAAAATGATAAAGATTTAACTCTAGATGGCGTGAATGTAAAGCGCGTCACACACGGTGAAGATACTACCTATAATATTTTATCTAATCTAGTAATATTTTATATTACAGTATCTTAAGGTATCCGGTATCAGCGTTCTGACCATCATTTTTCTTTTTTCGCTGTAGAACCGCCATCCTGTTACAAATGACCCACAAAGGAGAATGACCACGGGTGGTATCGGTAAAATTTTAGTTGTGCCACGTATTCGTTATATTGTTAATTCCTATTTGTATTTATAATGATCATATGTATCAATATTAAGTCTTAATTAAACCGGATAAATTGAAATAATAGTAAAAGTAAAAGTTTTTCTTTTGAAACATGTATGAACTTTCGCATTAGTAGGAAGTAGGATTGTTATAAAAATAAAAGTTATATTTGTTGGCGTAAACTATTTTATTGTAATTTTGGGAAATAAATAATGTCAAAATTGATTACCTACAATAAAACGCAGTTTTATTTTATTACCTACATTACACTATTGTTTTTTTTTTATCAAAACATGTATTTGAAGTAGCAAATATGATATTATGCTGATCCAAGCATTTTCACTCAAAACTAATATCACTAATGATTTGTAAAAGTAAATTATTTCAAAATACATTTCATAACCAACAAGTAAGAATAATTATTCATACAACAACAAATCAAAAACACTATTTACTATGGAAAAAAAACCAGGAAGGTGAAAAACATATTTACGATTTCGATGCACTCGACTTTTAGTAAAATAATAGGTAAAAATATTATTATGGTTTTGATCACAGACATATCTGTGGTTTTGATTTTAGCTACTAGTATCAGAAAGCTGCGTGTTCAATGCACGTCGGGGTCCCACAACTGTGGAGGAAGGAAGGTAGAATACCTCCATCGAATAAGTGAAGTTTCTCGACATACTCGATTTGCCGGCCGGCCTCAATGAAGATTGTCCGAAAGTTGTATATGTGCTCTGTAACGAAAAAATTTCGCTAGCGCGATTCAGAGTGAGGTGTCGTACAATATACCTAATGAAGTTTTTCATCTTTTTATTTTACTGCAAATACAAAATAAAAATTAAACAATGGTAATGTAAATTCTAAACAAACTACTACCAAAATACAATTAGAACAAAAATCATTTGACTTGTTTATTTCACCCAGAGGCCAGAGGCGGCTCGTGACAAAATTGTATAGGTGTTCACTTGAAATAAAACAACGAAAATACAATAGCGTTCGGGATGATTTATTACAAAAAAATGAGCACCACATTTTATAAATGTCTATAACACTAAAAATTACAAAGTACAGGCTATTTCAAAACGAATTCAATGACTAGGTATCAATAATTAGTAAATCACCGAATTTGCATTCGCGAGCGTAGGTATCCATAGTGTTTGTCACTGACGGTCACTGACCTCTATAACTTATAGTTATAGAGGTCAGTGGTGTTTGTTGTGTAAACATGTATGTATTTGAGTAGTTAGTAGCATATTATATTCTGAATTTCTGATCCATGCCTATTCACTCAAAACTAATAACACTAATGATTTGTAACAGTAAATTATTTCAATAGGTAGGTATTTGAACATTTCCCAACAAGACGTAAGAATAATTATTCGTAGGTATACAAGATACAATAACAAATCTAATACACTATTTATTATTTTATTATTTACTAGCGGTCCGCCCCGGCTTCGCCCGTGGTACATGTTTACGTTTTCTCTCCATAAGAAGCTAGAGAGCTAGCGCAAAGCTACCTGTATGTATTTGACCAGACCTGGATTTTTGTGTGTTGATTCCCCTATACCTACTATACATGAAATGAGGAGTCACTAAGCCCAGAGTGGTGGACGGGGCGCGCGCTTAGGTAAGACAGGTGGAAATTTTTGGCGAACTTTGAAACCATTTGACCACGTCTGCCATTTTGATATTTGAAAATAGATTATTATTACTATCGGAAAATAACAATGGCAGACCATTATCACGCGGATAACATTCTGGCAGACACTTATGAAAGTGCTGAAAAAAATACAATTTTGAAAGTATTTGACCAGATCTGCCATTCATATATTTTATTTATTAGGGTCTTAAAAACTTATTTTCGAAACGGCAGACATTTTCATTGCGTACAGACTTCAGCAGACAACAAAACTTTACAGACTTCAGCAGTCAACAAGACTTAGCTTCTACATGGTCAGATGTATATATGTATTACGTTCCCTGACCTTACATCAATGATTTACTTTATTAATGTTTTTATGGTCATTTACATTTAATTTTGAAAACTATGGAATAAAATTTATAAATTTGATGATACAAAACTAAATATACATTTGTAAAGAATCTCAAATATAAAGTTGTGTTGCAAATAACAAATCATCATTTAAATATTTAGTTTATTTCTTTATTTAAGAAACAATTAACAATTACAAAACAACATAAAAAAAACACGCATGCATTTATTGAAATGTTCATTCATCATCACTATCGTATGGCGTTGTGTGACTCGTCTTCATAATCCATTGAATCGGATTCTGTAAAAGTAAAACGTAAATTATATAATAAAAGAAATGAGTCATTATAAACTTACCTAGTAAGGCAATGCCTTTGATGTCGCACGATGCCGCCGCGCCGCCAGTGTAGGTACTTCTGCTGCTACATGAAAATATGCTAGGGTTGCAACAAATGGGAAATAAAACAATTGTGATTATTACTATTATGATGTAATCATTTATTCATATTATGTACATTCAAAACAATTGCTATTATTAAATCTGATGTAATTATTTTTTCATAAATATATAATTATTATTAATTACATAATATATTGCACTGTGAAATATTTACGTATCACTTTATTTTTGATGTTCTTAATTGTCTTTTATAAAATTTAAGTGACGCATTCGCATTGGGATCAACAATCCGATAAGAAAAGAATGGAGACAACATATACATAGCTTTGATTTCAATTCTACAGATACAAAATATACAATCTATCTAAAATGATACAACGGATGTTTCCTGCGTTTTCTCGTCAAAATACCGAAACAACGTAATTATTGTATAGTAGTTGGGCGTGAAAGTAAAAAAACAAATGAAAAGTGTTTTCCATATGATTATTTATTAAATTTACGCGATTAAGAATAATTTCAACGATACAATTTAGTAACCGAGAATTCAGAGGATTAAAGAAAATACCTGCCTGATCATTTTATCAAACTCTAAAAGAATTATGGTTATTTCGCATCACTCGGTTTATTAGTTTGGTAATAATTATTAAAGGTAGTTACAACCCTAGCCATTGAGTCGAACGGTAGGCAACACAATATCGACTTTGTGCGGGTACATATGGTACATTTCTTCTTGCTGTGAAGCGTAATTATTATTATTAAGATTTTTTAGGCTATTTTGAATCAGCTGTTCTAATTTAATTCTAGAAATTTATTAAAACGTGATTTTCTTAAAAGTATATTATGAGTTTATAAATACCTCAACCAATAGTTATTGTGTCCTATCCTCATTTCTTTATATCTTGGTAGTTAACTAAAGTGTTAAATTTACATAACCTCAACAACAACATTTACACTGCCACTGCACTAAAACTAAACTAACTAGCTCTCTAGCTATAAGAACCATCCTCGTACTTCAAGGGATATAATAAAAAAAGAATTATCGAAATCGGTTCAGCCGTTCTCGAGTTATGCGCTTACCAACACATTTTGCGATTCATTTTTATATATAAGACTAGCGGTCCGCCCCGGCTTCGCCCGTGGTACATGTTTACGTTTTCTCTACATAAGAACCATCCTCGTACTTCAAGGAATATAATAAAAAAAGAATTATCGAAATCGGTTCAGCCGTTCTCGAGTTATGCGCTTACCAACACATTTTGCGATTCATTTATATATATATATACTAGCGGTCCACCCCGGCTTCGCCCGTGGTACATAATATTTACGTTTTCTCTACATAAAAACCATCCTCGTACTTCAAGGAATAAAATAAAAAAAGAATGATCGAAATCGGTTCAGCCGTTCTCGAGTTATGCGCTTACCAACACATTTTGCGATTCATTTTTATATATGTATAAGATAAGATTATGTGAAAATAACCAGGAAGGTGAAAAACATATTTACGAAAACATAGTAACATAATACCTATGGCTGTCGCTACAATAATTATATTTCAATTTTATCTTTTTATACCTAGTAGAACTGGCCGACGAATAAAAAAAATCGTATTAGAATAAATACAATAAATTACGGAACAAAAAAAGGATTGTAACATGATTGTAACTGAATTGAAATTAAATTGAAAAATTGAATTGAAATGTTTGTTTCTGGGCGCACCGTTTTCGACGACGCGACGCGCGACGTAAGCGTATAGGTATAGGTACCTACTTTGCTAAAACAAACTAATAAAATTGTGTGTCTGTCTGAAAATTCGGAAAAGCATATTTTGCAAGTTTGTAATTACTTTGATAGTTTACCGATTTATAATAATTGTAATTGTAATTGTATAATATATAATTTGCAATGTGGTGAAATTTCATAAAAATCACGGGCCAATTTTTTGTTTTGAATCCCACCGAAAATATAATTGCGTTATTAGAATAATTAATTACTATACCTACCCACGATCAATTATTACAATATAGTCTCAAATGCATACTAGAGAAATATTGCAATTTGATTCAATTAAAATGCATAGCATACAAAAATAAATTCACAACACAAGAAATTCCGCGCGCAAATCATAGCGCGTGTCAATGAAATCAAGAATGTTTTATATCAAGCCGACGCGGACGACGACGCGACGCCGAACAAAAGTACCTACGACGGACGACCACGCTTCGAGTTGCCAAACAACATGAGTAATAAATTGTTTACAAAAAAAACAAGTTTTCCATTTTTCTGTATGAGTAGACAGAACTTCAAAACGCCACCTGCTACGGTTTATATTATGAACGATTGTTATAAAAATAAAAGTTATATTTGTTGGTGTAAACTATTTTATTGATCAATAATTTTGGAATTTAAAATTGTCAACATTGATTACAATAAAACGCAGTTTTATTTTATTACACTATTGTTTTTTTTATCAAAACATGTATTTGAAGTACCATATAATATTATGCTGATCCAAGCATTTTCACTCAAAACTTATATCACTAATGATTTGTAAAAGTAAATTATTTCAATATACATTTCATAACCAACATGTAAGAATAATTATTATTATTCCTACCTACAACAACAAACCTAAAACACTATTTACTATGGGAAAATAACCAGGAAGGTGAAAAACATATTATTATTTACGATTTCGACGCACTCGACTTTTAGTAAAATATAGTAGGGAAACATAATATTATGGTTTTGATTTTTGCTACTAGTATAAGAAAACTGCGTGTTCAAACTACTTGTTTGTCTGTCTGAAAATTCGGAAGTACTTTGGTAGTTTACCGATTTATAATAATATTGTATATATCGTTGTTTAAAAAATATTCAAACACAATAAAATATGATATATGTACTGATTTATCACTGGTTTCAGTGATGAACTGATGAGTCAATTATAGCCACTATACTTTCGTCATACGTGTGTATGATTGATGTGATTTGCAACGTGGTGATATTTCAGAAAAATCACGGGTCAAATTGTCCCACCGAAAATATAACTGCGTTATAAGAATAACTATACCTACGATAAATTATACCTACATAATACAATATAGTCTCAAATGCATACTAGTGAAATATTTTATTTGAATCAATAAAATAAAAAAATAAATAAAAAATAATAATAATACAAAAATAAATTCACAACACAAGAAAATCCGCGCGCAAATCATAGCGCGTGACAATGAAATCAAGAACTTTCGAGCCGACGCGGACGACGAAGGAGCCTAACAAAAGTACCTACAATCATAGGCGGCTCGTGACAAAATTGTATGGCCGTGTTCACTTGAAATAAAACAACGAAAATAGGTACCTACAATAGCGTTAGCAGTACAAAAAAAATGAGCACCACATTATAAATGTCTATTTATACACTAAAAATTATAGAGTATTTCAAAACGAATTCAATTATTATTTAGCAATAATTAGAAAATCCCCGAATTTGCATTCGTGATCGTATTCATATTGTTTGTCTACACTAATATTATAAAGAGGAAAACTTTGTTTGTTTGTTTGATTGTAATGAATAGGCTCATAAACTACTGGACATTTTACCAATGTTTGCAAGTTTGTGATTACTTTGATAGTTTACCGATTTATAATAATTGTATACTTATATCATTGTTTAAAAATATTCAAACACAATATGATATAGGTACTGATTTATCACTGGTTTCAGTGATGAACTGATGAGTCAATGTTAGCCACAATACTAATCACTTTCGTCATACATGTGTATGAACTATGATTGATGTGATTTGCAATGTGGTGAAATTTCATAAAAATCACGGGCCAATTTTTTGTTTTGAATCCCACCGAAAATACATATATTACTAATTGCGTTATTAGAATAATTAATTACTATACCCACGATCAATTATTACAATTTACAATATAGTCTCAAATGCATACTAGAGAAACATTGCAATTTGAATCAATTAAAATGCATAGCATACAAAAATAAATTCACAACACAAGAAATTCCGCGCGCAAATCATAGCGCGTGTCAATGAAATCAAGAATGTAATTTTATATCAAGCCGACGAGCGACGACGCCGAACTAAAGTACCTACAGTACCATTTACCTTCAGTGTACAATACAGTTTACAGACCTACGACGGACGAACAATAATGAGTAATAAATAAAAAAAAACATAGTTTCTAAGGTCATTAGTTTTATTTTATTTTATTGTTATTTTCTTTGAACGATTGGAAATGAAATTACTCAATTTTTACACAGAACTTTGATTTATTAGAATTATGCTCATTATGCATAAGATAACGAACGCGAATGCACGACATCTAGCGCGTCAATGTCTAAACATCGCCTTTCGTTTAGACATTGACGCGCTAGATCTGTAATAAGTATATAGTCTATGCGCTAGATGTCGTGCTTTATGTCGTGTTTCGCTTGGCAAAAGTCACGCACACTACTGTAGAAGTGTCAAATTTTTCCGGTATTTTACTGTTGTTTTTCTAAGTAAATATTGTAAATTATTGATTAAAAAGGTCGAACGCGCACACATTTCATTATAGAGAAGTGATAAAATGATTAGTTTTAAAGAAATAGTGTCTGTGTTAAGTGTTTAGAGGTAATCAAAAATGTATGGAGGGACGGTCGGAACATCAACCTTAATAAAAATAGATGGAGCCATTAAATAATCAAAAATAATATTGAATGGGTATATAAATTTATTCAAAATTATGTATTATCATATTATGTACGCGCTTTCGGAATTTGGGATATACATTAAAAAAATAAGAATGGATATAAATACAACAAACAAATACTTTTCAACATTTTTAGTATTGGTCAATTTTTTTTTATTATTTTTTTATCAGCCTTTAAATATTTGTTACTAATTTGTGCATATAATCTTTCAGAAAGCAGACAACAAACTGCATCCCAGAGTTATCGTGTCGCGATCGCACCCTGGGAAAGTTGCCGACATAGCAAACAAGGCATTCGGACCAAAAACGTCGATAACACCCTCCGCTGGTGCGGGAAACAAATACATGAGTGTCGTAAACGGTACACACGACATATACTTACACGAAACGGCGATTAAAAAGTGGGATCTCTGTGCGGGACATGCTATTCTTAAAGCCAATAACGGTACAGTTACCACTACAAAGGGAGAACGAATTGACTATTCAAGTGGCAGCAATGTTGTTGTCTCTGATGGGATCCTCGCTACATTGTATGATCATCAGTTCTATTTGAAAAAGCTTAAACAGGTTCTATAGTTTTGGTTTGAGTTAATTGTTGAAAAAATGTTTTCTCTCTCTTTCTTGACATTCAGTATTGCATCCTTGTTCCTTGTTTTGTCAAATTCTATCAAATTTGTATGAGCGTGGATATAAAAATCTGGATATGGCTCCAGTGATGTCAAATATATGTTGTATTTTAATGTACATGTTAATAAATTATAAAATAAGATCAATTGATAAATGTTAAAATTAAATTATAGACTACCAAAGTGAATATCAACTTGCTTGCAGCTTTGCGTGCGTCATCTCGTAGCAGCCATTCTTCTTGTTTCTAACCTTTTTTGCTTTCTTGATAAAAGTTTGCTCTTGTTGTTATAAAAATGTAATAAATTCCACCAAAATTGTTTCATTCGATTTGGCGTAAAAATGGCACATACATATATAGATAAGTCACTTAGGTTGTGTTGTCTTTGTTTAGCTTTAACCTATTGACAAATTTAGTCAAAATTTAGTGGACATTGTAATATTTATATTTTTAATGTAAAAATATAAGGTATTTAGTTAATATAGTTGGATATACAATGTAGGAGTAACTTTTTTATCCAAGTCCTCTAGATTCTACATATTTTAGAGTCTATAAGTACATAATACATTACTTTAACCAAGACATTCATGTTGTTCTCATGAAACATTAAAATTATAAATTTTAAGGTATTTATTTATTATTCTACTATGTAGAGAATAAAGAGATAATCTAAATGATCTCTTATCTATAATATATAGTAAATAAATGTTTTATACCCCCGTCAAATTAGATATTTCAAATAACCGAAAGCTAACTTTGGTTGATAAAAAAAGTTTTAAAAATCCTTGTCTTTAAATTCTCTACAAAAATGATCTGCATCAATTCTTTCTAAGAGTTACCATTCCCGAGATATCGAGTCACATTATACATCTTGCAGACGGCTAATTTTACCATTGTTTATTTCAGTAATTATTGTAATTTAAACGATTTTTATGTCTAATTTGACGGGGCTGTTTCGAGGCTATTAAATCAAATTAAAAGTTTATGTAAAATATGTGTTTAAAATAAAATTACATAATACAGAAAATAAATGTAATTGTAAATAAAATTATCAAAATAACTTATTTAAGGTGACGGTTTGTGATTGATTTGATTGTTATTTAAAAATAATGTTCTCATTATTTTAAATTTGTTAACATTTTATGTATTTAAATTGTACATAACTAAGATATTTATGAGAAACAAAAAATCTTTTTTTATTTTTTTTTCTCCCCGCTTAATTAAAATTCTTAATCATAGTTTTGATATTGACAGTACCAAAAATATTATTATATTTTACAGTAGAAATTTTCTTAAAATCCAAATTGGAGACATTTTGGTTTGTTACAAGAGAACCAACACATAAAATATATATTTTATTATATTATATGGGTATAGGGACTAAAGGGCGGGGTCTCAAGTTTTCTCAGCATTGAATATAGATTTTATTCTCCGTAAATGAAACCAAAGAGATGATTGAATAATTTATTGAACTTTTATAACCTATAATACATTTATTCATAACTGACTGCTTCACTTATACATTTCATCAAATTTGCCGTTTACAATTTGAGATGGGCGATCGCAAAATCATTTCTATAATCTATAATATTTCACAGTCGATTTCAATTATTTACGCTCGTTGTTTTGTGAGTCAATTGTTATTTGTAACGCATTCTCTGCATTATATAAAGCAATATATGATTGAAAATTTTTAAGCCTTTCGATAGGTAACTTTTTAGAAAAATTATTGCGTTTTTATTAAAGTTGTAAAAGTTTAAAGTGACCGTTAACATCGTAGCAATAGGCAATAGCCAAGCTCTTGTACACATAATTTGTCGAATAATCTTACACACAAATAAAAAAATTGTACTTTTAAAAACTCGCGCCATTTTACTCGATTTCCGCTTTCGCCCATCTCCACAATAAATTCTATAAGCATTTCCATTCGCAAAATAATTAACTACACAAAATTTTCAAGCATCGAACCACAGAGCACAAACGTCAAATCCATTTGACACTGACATTCCATTTGGCGGCAAAATAGATAAAATAATTTAGCACAGCCGCCTATAAAATCGCACCGTCCGTCCGTATATACATAACATTATATGTTAACTTTATCGATAACACTTATCACAAGTTCACGTTTATCGTCCATGCTCGATATAGCAAGCAAACGGTGTTACACTGAGTCGTCTGAAAATTAAAAATTAGACATGTTAGTATGTAGTAATTTGAAGAAAGATTATTTTTTTATTGCAAGGTTTTCTAAAAACTGACCTATTTCCCTACTAGCCTATAAAAGCGAATTGATAAATACATGAAGAATGTATAATGTGACGATTATCAAGAGATACCGATTAAGATAAGAGATATATACATACTTTTACCATTACGGTACAATTGTCAATTTGACATGGCCTCCATAAATTAAGTTAATATAGTTGTATATTTTAATATAACATATTTAATCCCGTTTATATTAAATTATCTATTCTACGATTATTATCTGTTCAATTAACAATCAGTACATTGATAATAGCATTTCGGGTGAAACAAAAATTGTTAAAAAAGTTGATTCTGTAATAAATATAAATAACTCATTTTATTTAATTTTAAAACTCATTTAAAATTTAATTTAATTAATTGAATGTAGTCATACTCACCGTGGTACCACCATTTTGTTTTCTTAGGATTTTTATTGCATGTTTTTACGTAAAATGAATTATCCGGCGGTCGTTTCTGAAAAATTTACAAAATATCGTGATTATTTTCAGGTGTTAATTTTGTTGCAGTATTTTCTAGTGTCTTTTTGATAAAAGATTTTCAACTTCATTATTAAGTTACTAAGTATACAAATACATATTCTATAGTTAGGTAAGTATTTATAGGTTTGGTGCGATGTTTATAAAAATAATTCATATTTCACGCTAAATTAGTCTTATATTCTCACCTTCTCTTTACACTTTACAGCTACTACTAAGCATAGACCTTAAAGACAGATGGACAGGACTCGGAGAGCACTGGCCACCAGTCGAATATTTTTAAATTTCGAACAGGACTCGGAGACTACTGGCGACCAGTCGAATATTTTTAAATTTCGAACAGGACTCGGAAACCACTGGCAAATTTAAAAAACCAACCAGTTTCTCACCTTCTCTTTACAGCTTCTAAGACACGATAGACACAGCCGGACTGCACGGAGAGCGCGGGCGACCAGTAGAACATTTTTTTATTTGAAGTGAAACTTCTTGAGCGCTATAAGAGTAAAATTTCACGGTCGCAATACCGTCATGCCATGGAGCAAGGCGACGGTTTTAATATCTTTGAATCTTGCCAAAGAAGTTTCACTTCTGACACGTGTGCTCGGCACACACGCTCTTTTAATTTTTTCAAGCCTCACCTTCTCTTTACAGCTACTAAGCATAGACACGATAGACAGATGGACTGCACGGAGAGCACAGGAATAATTTTTTTTTATTTCGAACAGTCAAATTAGGTTTTTTTTTTACAAACAATCTTTCTTATCCAGCCAGCCAGTCGAATATTTTTAAATTTCGAACAGTCTTAATTTTTTTTTTTAGCCTCACCTTCTCTTTACAGCTACTAAGCATAGACACGATAGACAGACAGACGGACTGCACGGAGAGCGCCGGCGACCAGTCGTCGGTGAGTATCGACAGGCAAATGTGCCCGTTCGAGTACACGTGCGGGTGCACCGGGATATTGTTGCCTACGAACGTTACCTGCAACGATGTAAATACGCAGTTAAAATTGGTTTGGATAAAGTAAAACTATATTATGGCATGCCAATAGGATGTCAAATAAAGAGATAAATAAATATGGAAGTCAATGACGATAGCCCTAAATATAAGATTCGAAAATTCATAGTTATCGAATACTTCGTTTCAATTAAAATTGAGAGGATGAAAATTCGTACTGGAAAAAGGTCTGATCGACCAAATCGCGGGTGGAAAGTTAATTAAATAAATATAAATAGCGTTTTCTGAATTTATATATTTAAACGAATTTATATTGTTATTAAGTACTTAATAAAAATAAAAATTGTTTTGTATAGAAGATTTTTAATGTGTTAGTTTATTTTCTTAGCATAAGGATTAAAATGTACCACTGGAAGATACTTGTTCCCACGACACAGGGAATCCTAGTGTGGGAGCAAGGGTTTTCAATTTCTATGCATCTTATATTTTTTGTAAATAAAGTTTATTGTTTATTGTTTGTTATTGTTTTTAACTTTTAACCATTTGTGCGTAAAAAATCTAGTTTTTTATATGCGAGTATTATTTGAAATGCGGTCTCGTATTGAAACAAATACAACGCCTAGCACTAACGCCTAGCACAAGTACCTGCACTATAGTCCGTTCGCGTTAAGAAAATAGTGAGTCATCGTTGTCCGCCGGCCTGGCCACGCCCCAAATTAGAAAGTCGAGTTCACAGTGACCAGTTGAAATATGCCCTTCGAACAAAACGGTTGTGCATTTTGCGTGACTCGTTCAACAATAAATTTTGAAAATGAATACTTCACCAATTCGAAAGAATAAAAGTGCATCAATAATCCATAGCGGAGAGAGACGCATAATTTACAATGTTTATAAGTACTTTAAATTGTGTGATTTGATGGAACACGCAGAACAAAATTCTTTCATAATAAATGTAACTGAAGAATCTAGCGATACTGAATAGTGATTTAAGTAATTTTAAGACATTTTTTTTCCATTAATAATAATTTAATGTTTAAAAAAATGTTTGTACTTTTTCTCCACTGTGAATACACCCTCATCCTGTAGTTGCACTGATGACTCACTATTTTCTTAACGCGAACGGACTATAGTTGAGACGCAAATACAAATTTGTATGCGATACAGAACCGCCTGATAAGAATCTACCATTAGAGCGACAAAGTTGACGCCGCTTAGCGTCGAACTATTCTGAGTCTAATTTATAGGCTTACGATTAATACAGGCTTAGAACTTGTACTACGTGTTTATGATTAAACAGACACGGCTTAAAGATTAAATTTTTCGATAGAAATGTCAATAGACTCATATTGGTATAATGAGTAGACTGCGAACTTTGAAAAAATCGTAGCCCAATAAATAATTCCAAAAACTAGGTAGGTATAACACTTCCTACTTTTTAATTGATGCTTGAGATAACTGATGAGATAAAATGATGAACGACCAAAACGATAATGGACAAAAATGTATCAGATTTTGAAGGAAATAACTCTTGATACCTACGAATATTCCTAATAATATTGTAAGCTTTAACACACGAGACAAGCACCTAGTTTTAATTACCTACAATGTATAATACAAGCGTATTTCAATCAATAGTCTACCACAAGGCATTGTACATCATGTGATTATAGAATCACATGATGTACAATGCCTAAAAAATATCATATGACCATAGGGTCATATGATATTTTTGCACGCCTCATAAGCGAAGCGTTGAGGTGGGTACTACTGTCACTTCGCGCAAAACATCTGATTTTTCAAACTTAAAATGTCTTTATGTATCATACATTGCACTTGTAAGATAATACATACACACACATATTAAGAAAAAACACTATTTTTAACGTTCATGATATTTTTGATGTCATTTTTGTTATTTAAACTAGTTAAAAAACAGTTTAAAAAAGTTCTGTCTTGGACGTCCGTGTGTCTGTATGTGCGGATCCTTTTTCTTGTTAACACGATAGCGACCGAAATACTTTACTAATCGAGTCTTTTTTTTTCTCTTACGCTTGAGTATGCTCAGGAATAGAACCCTTTCATTTTTCAGGGTCTGATTCGATGTGGTTTAATTGTTATTAAATAAACAAAAATAATAATTAATAAATATTTATTAAAAAAAATTATGAGGCGTGCACTTTTGGATTTTCCAAATTATTTAGGAGTTTAATATAATTTATGTACTTTAATATTTTTTGTACAATTAATTTTAGACAGAGCTTTCAACAAAGCTTATCTCTAGCTAAGTGACAAAGGTAATCGAAAAAGTATAATTTTTACTTTACAACCCAAATTCTCGTTGTTTTTCAAATGTTGTTATCTATAGTGAATCACGTTTTTACTGCAAACAAAGTTAAAAACAAGGATAAATCAAGCTACGCGGATAAAACTGTTAAAAAGTATGTCATGGTTAAATCCCGAGAATTTTTTTTAATAAAAAAATACAATTGATTTGCTTACGTTTCATAATGACAATTCGTAATATAATCTTCAAAGTATAATCTGTATCAGCTAGGTACATATATTTATGCAAAATATATTTTGTATGTTTTACTTTTCAAGTGTTATTTAATTTAATTTTGTTTGATTTTTAAATATTTTTTGTTAATTTAAGTGGTGCATTTAGGTCTAATTTAATTACTTTTTACATTTATTTTATAGGTATCATAATTTAAATTGTCAGTCAAAGAAAAACTAAAAAATGTGTGCGTGTACAGTAAGAAGTGAAACTTCTTTATGACCTTATTTTTCAAAAAATAATTTACTATAATATGCAACTTTACAGAAATACGTCGAATCACGTGTGGCGGGTGAAAAATGTCACGCGTAACAAAAAAATGTTACACTAAATTTTTTTCTAACCCCGATAAATAAGTTTCACTTCAAAAAGATGTAGGGTAGAACACAACAAATAAATAATTCCGTTACGCATTTTTACGTAAGCAACATAGCGATCGTCAACTAAAAGCCAACACGCGTCAGCCACAAGGCTATAAACTACAACATAATAACATTAAGTTACATAGTCGTGATTACATCTTCAATAGTGCAAACATTACATCACAGAGAACCGACTCGTGAAAATAGATGCACATTCTATTAGACCGTAAAGTTGTTTGATGATCCGATGATTTTCGTGGTGTACATTGGATTTGATGTCAATTTTGTAAGTCACTACATAGTATAAAACGCTTATGTCGCTTTATCTGTCCTGCGGTTTATTCCATAGATAGTGATTCAAGAGGAATGTGTTAGTATACACTATACAGGGTGTTTTGCACATGGACCGACATGATTTTTTGGGGGGTGGGGGGGGTCATGTGCTATTCTCCCCCGTGAGACCCAATACTCTAAGTCTCACGGTAGTCTAGATATGTTTTTTTTTAATTTTTTTGAAATCTACGCGAAATATTGCCTTTAAATCGTCCTAACTTTTTTGTTTGTGGTTATAATACAACAAAACAAGGTATGCTTGTATTCTAAAATGTTTTCTTATTCTAAATAAATCATTACATGTTACAATTGATATCTACAAAAAAACTTCTGAGCTTTCAAAGTGGTAAATCGGTGTAAATGTTATGAAAATTGACAACTTATCAATTCATTTAAAAAAAAACTAAAGTTCATTTTGAATTTAGCTTTTTTTTTAAAAGTTCTTTACTTATTACCCTTTCTAACGATATGCTACATGACAGAAATAATACATCAGGGGTCGACCTAAGAGATATTTTGTTGCTAGGGTCAAGATAATATTAAGCTGAAAAGAACAGATACTACACTTTGATCTTAGCCAAAAGGCCGAGAAGCGATCAAATTTTAGCCATGAAGGCATAGCAAATCTGCTATGCCTTCATGGCTAAAATTTGCTATTTAATAAAAACAACTTAACATAAAAAAACGTATTTTCATTATCTTGACCCTAGCAACAAAATATCTCTTAGGTCGACCCCTGATGTATTATTTCTGTCATGTAGCATATCGTTAGAAAGGGTAATAAGTAAAGAACTTTTTAAAAAAAAGCTAAATTCAAAATGAACTTTAGTTTTTTTTTAAATGAATTGATAAGTTGTCACTTTTCATAACATTTACACCGATTTACCACTTTGAAAGCTCAGAAGTTTTTTTGTGGATATCAATTGTAACATGTAATGATTTATTTAGAATAAGAAAACATTGTAGAATACAAGTATACTTTGTTTTGTGGTATTATAACCACAAACAAAAAAGTTAGGACGATTTAAAGGCAAGATTTCGCGTAGATTTCAAAAAAATTAAAAAAAAACATATCTAGACTACCGTGAGACTTAGGGTATTGGGTCTCACGGGGGAGAATAGCACATGACCCCCCCCACCCCCCAAAAAATCATGTCGGTCCATGTGCAAAACACCCTGTATAATTTACTACAACAAAGCGGGCGAAGCCAAAGGCGGAAAGCTAGTATTGTATACATTTTTCGAGACTCAATATAACGGTGCGTTGTTACGAAGTTACGAACTTATCAAAGCTTGTTATGGTACCTAGATAACTGATAAGTAGATATACATACTTAGTACCAACGTAAACAAATATTACCGTACTAGGTGCGATTTGTGTATGTTTCGTGCGTATGAAAAGTCTTTACAAAACCGGAGATGAAATTCAAACCAGAAATTGTGTATAATCTGCCTTTATTCTGAAAATTGGTTCTTTGGTCAAACAACTTGACATGTAATTTAGAAGTCTATCTTGTTATACGGAAAAGAATAGATAGGTGGGTAGATATCTATAAGTTTTAAAATTATAAGATACAGTTCAATAGGTTTGTAGGGACGGAACTAAAAGGCTTATTAGACCACCCAATTTTTAGGGACCCTAACCCTAACTAAGATTGGTGTAATAAGACTTAGGGAGTTAGTGTCCCGATTTAGGGCGATCGGGTCGGCCCGATCTGCCTAGCTCCCTAAGCGCCCTGCAGATTGGGTGATGTAATAACGTTTAGGGCGGTTAGGGAGCTCAGTTGCCGCGTGACTAGTGCGTGGAGTGGCTGCTTTTGTATGTAAGGTGTCACCAAACTTCCCTACTACAGGTTTTTATAACTTAATAGGGAAGTTCCAAATGTTTGTGATAACACCGCCATGTTAACAAATAAATAAATTGTTTAAATCAATTGTTTATTTCATTGTTTTAAAACTCAACAAGTGTTCAAATTGTTCTGCACCTACTCATTAATTCATTAAAACTCCCAGTTCAAGCACGCTTAGTATTTGCATATTTGAAAGCTTTTCACGTAACCGCAAATACTCTTTCACCCAGATCTTTCTCTTCTTTTTTTAATATTTGTTATTGCGTCAACGGTTGCCACTGCTACAGCAACTTTTTGAAGTTTCGATACTGACGGCGGCATAATGTATAATGCAACAATACGTTTATCTCTCTAGACATTCGCGTATAAACTGAGTTAGGGCCCAATTCGCAGAGAAGTGTAATAAGCGCCACACTAACTAGGGAACACGCCCACCCTAGATGCAGGGCCCTTCATATCGGGTAGTGTAATAAGCCTTTATGCATGGTATATTAATTAATATTATCAACGTGCGTCAGTCACATCTCCACTCGTTGAATAAATTGATAAAATGAGCGTTTGCGTAGAATATGTTTAACTAGTAACCACGCAATTCAAACGAGTCTATATTTTCAGATCAATCGATAGATCAACATTATTTACAGCACATGGGTTTGTTTTCTATGAACAATCCATACTAATATTATAAATGCGAAAGTAACTGTCTGTCTGTCTGTTACTCAATCACGCCTTTACTACTGAACCAATTTGCATGAAATTTGGTATAGAGATATTTTGATACCCGAGAAAGGACATAGGATAGGTTTTATCCCGGAAATCCTACGGGAACGTGTTTTTCTTTGAAAACGCGGGCAAAGCCGCGGGCGGAAAGCTAGTAAGAAATAAAATAGGGGAAGACCTTCTAGATTCTAGTGGAAACTTTTGTGATATTATAAAACAATTTGTAACTATATTAGTGTTAATTTAGCAAGCAGTACAATAACCTATTAGAGCAGGCTCCAAGGAGATGTTCGTTTGCAAAAATAGCGGACCTAAATCTGACTTCTGATATATATTGTATAGGTCCCAGACATCCTATAGACAGATGTTGCCAACCAGTTTTGTGGTCCCCCTGCCCGCACCCCGGTAATTAAATATGGCATACAAAGAAAAAAATAAAAATTTCCAAAACATGCCGTGTGGGGTATCAAATGAAAGAGCTTATTGAGTAGATCACGAATATATAGCATACTATATACATTTCTTACACTTTCTCTAAGATTTTTTAGAAAATTTACGAAAATGGTCCATTTTTGAGTTAACTTTAAACCACTATAGATGGAAAACTCATGAATATATTTTTTAAATTATTATTTTAAATAATTAACAATAGTCCATTGTTTATGATTCAATAGTTCGTAATATAATATAAGTGAGCTATGTGGTGGATTTGATGAAAATAACTATATACTATATGAACTTGAAAATATACTCGCCATCTTTGAATGCTCCCCCCACTCCCCCATGCAACTATTTCACTGTACGAAATATTGAATCGTAAACAATGGACTATTGTTAATTATTTAAAATAATAATTTAAAAAATATATTCATGAGTTTTCAATCTATAGTGGTTTAAAGTTAACTCAAAAATGGACCATTTTCGTAAATTTTCTAAAAAATCTTAGAGAAAGTGTAAGAAATGTATATAGTATGCTATATATTCGTGATCTACTCAATAAGCTCTTTCATTTGATACCCCACACGGCATGTTTTGGAAATTTTTATTTTTTTCTTTGTATGCCATATTTAATTACCGGAGTGCGGGCAGGGGGACCACAAAACTGGTTGGCAACATCTGTCTATAGGATGTCTGGGATCTATACAATATATATCAGAAGTCAGATTTAGGTCCGCGATTTTTGCAAACGAAACTCCACTGAGAGTCCGGTCTATATGGAATATTTTGATCGTGCAATGGGATTTAAAATAGTCCTTACAAGAGGCCAATGCAAAATATTTACTTTACAACGAGAATATCATAGGTATGGTATTGCTATGCAACCCATGTATGTAAACAACATAACTTCTGTATTTGCTATATTTGTTAGATCAACAGTGTTACGTTTGAGACCACATAGATGTGAGATAGAAATCGAAACTAATGGCTCCATTGACAGAAGGCCACAATATATAGGTATAATATACTTTATAATCCTGCATATTTTTTCAAGAAAAGGTGTACATACGCCTATATTATAATCATCATGTATTTAAAGCCTAGGAATCTACATAACCAGCTGGACTGTTATTTTGTGTAACTGGGTAAAAATAGTCTTTGTGCTACTGTAGACAGATTATGTACTGTAGACAGACTATACAGATATAATATACATATTAGATAACCTATCAGTGTTCCAATTTTTAATACATCGATCAGATTAGGATTCGATGTTTTTGCGTGAAAATTCTCATTTTTCACGTTTATAATACAGTATTAGTAGTTATAGTAAGTAGGATGATACGGCAGTGTTTGCTTCGCGCTCGACTTGACGGGGCCGGGGGCACTGCCATGCCCCAAAATTGGATTTTACGAAATATGATCTTTTATGAAACCTATAGGTACTCTTGTATTTACGGCTTACATGAAACACGTTCAGTGTCAGAAACTTAGTCAAATTTTAAATGTACATTTATGTTATTCTGAACACATTGCAACTGAACGTGGAAAATGGGAAATTAAATGTCCATTTGATATTACGTTTCCAACTGACAACTAACAAAATCTACTGAGATGTTAATACCTACATACAAAACTGTAGATTTATTATAAGTTCGCAGCCCTTATAGTAACTATAGTTATTTTAAAGAACTATATAATCGTTTAACATTGGTATTCTCATATCTGATGCTAATACTTCTTTTGTGCTAATTTTATTTTAATGTATTGTTATGTGCAGATCAACATTCTAATAGAAATTGCCATCTATTTGCAAAGAATGCTTATCAGGGGCATCTTTTAAATATCGATTACAATCTTAACTCATCTACCTACGTATTTGTAAATGCAAAAGAATAATAGAAACGACCTTTGGACCTTGCATACATCTTAAGGTTTTGTCAACATTCGAGATTACTCGAAGATTCTTTATACAATGTTCTGTAGCTGCAAATAGGTATAGAAATCTTCATTTCGGTTCGGAAATTTCGAGTGCTGAAGAATAATTAGATAAATTAACAGAATGAATGAAGTGTACTGACCGTAATTGGACGATAATTGGTCACTGTACGCGTTAAAACATCGCAGTGTATACTCTAATTAGGTACAATGTACTTAGATCGCAGAAATATAAAGTTTAATTGGTACTTGGATATCTTTGCAGAATAATTTATTATTTTTTTTTTAACAAAAAGAAGTGTTGCTTCCAAAAGCATCCTCAAAAGGCTTTATGTAAGAGTAGTTTTAGAGGTCTCACTTCTACCAGCCTTTTTCTTACCAACAATTTTCGGAACGATAAAAACATGTCAAGATTGAGGAAGGTTCGCAATTGGGAGCAGACACGAAAATCAACGCCAACGACGAAATACATAATAAATATGGAAATCGAGAGATCAGCGAAGTGGAAAGCTTATAAATATGTCGCTATAAAAGTCTTCTACGAGACTATAAAAGCTTCATGATTATTATTTTACTGCCTTCATTTTACAAAACATTGTTAGGATGATTTGCGTTTTGTTGGAAAGGGCCTCAGATAGATATGTTTCCATGGAAACAAATACCATACTCATCAGTGGATAATGTAAGGCATTAAAGACAATGGCTGGTTATTGATCTTCAGTTTAAGGATAAAGACCAGCTCGTAACATAACTATAGCATACGAAGATAGAGCTCAACAGATATGATCATCACTTTAATTACACTCGTACTCTCGTAGGATAACTGTTCTATTGAAATCTATTACGTATTCCGACGTATTATATATTCCGAATTATAGCAATTGGCTAAAATAAATTTTGCAAATTAGTTGCTGAACAGTGTCAAAGCTCCTTAATCAAATGATAAAGGCTTGTAAGAACAAGTGCATCCGCATTTAATCAAAGGGTACCCTTTTAGGAAGAGGATCCTCTCTCCGTAAGGAGCAAAGCCTTACCCTCCTACAGCTAAGGGATGAAGATAAGACAGACGAACTTTACGAAATAATGATTTGGCTTGAATAATAACCTTGACGGGTTGCTAAGAAATAAAGGAAACGATTAAAACAATTGCATCAATTAGGGTTGAAGATATTTATACCTTCTGATTAATATGTACAAGACGATGGCCGAAGATGTTTCATAACATCTGTAGTACAATAGACTAATTAAATCGATAAAAAAAAATCAATTATATGGAAAGAATAAGTCACAAAAAAAATATTTTCTTATACTTAATTTCTTAAAAATTACGACAGCATACAACTAGTCATTTAGGAGATTTGTGCGTAATCAGATTAGAAGCCTTGTGGGTATAGTGAGATTACTGTAATTTTGTTACCGAAATCTGTAAAGGATTTTCATTTTGTTAATCTTCTTAACCAGAGCTATCTATTTTGTATAACAGAAGACATTCAGTAACTTTTTTAAATTATACAAGGTGCCTTGTAAAGTTGTAATCTGGTAAAGAATAAATTATATCGAATAGGGCTTTTTTATTTATAACCCTTCTATCCTATATGTATTATTTGATAATGTGCCTTGTGCCCCGTGGTTTTACCCGCATTACTTTGCTACAATTGGTCTTAGCATGACGTGGTGATGATATACCTAGATTATAGGCTTCCTCGATAAAAGGACGTGGTTCCTGAGATTAACGCGTTCACGCAAACGAAAAAAACTTCTTCAGCTTTTTAACATTAGTATAGACAAGGGAAAAAAACCATACCATCCTTTGTTAATGATTCCCATTGTCATGCCATCATTGCAGAACACCAGGAAGGATTGTTTCAAGATCGGTGCAATCGTTTAATTATGTAGATAAGGAAGTATGTGTTTGTACGATTGAATAGATAAGTAGCAAGGACACGACCATTCATTAATCTTTTAATTAATGGCACCCATGGAAAATCATTAAATGGTCAACGATTATGCAGCTTTTAATGATATGTATATAAATAAATGGAAGCGATATGTACATTTGTGTATGTGTCATGTAAGGGAGGAACTATTCAGTGCTACATATGAACAATCTGTTTTAACTATAGGAAATTGAAGTTCGCCCCATATGACTTGAACATACTGACGTTTGTTACGAGTGAAGATGATGGTATGCTTTTGAATGCAAACAATTTTAACGACAAAATAACATAGTATGATGACAACCATAGTAACGGAGTTCGTACTTGTAGGATGCCTCTCAATTCTCACTACAAACTTTTAAAGCTTATTGTGAAATAATTTCTAATTGTTTATTGCAATGAGAATCTCTTCATCTTAGCCTCTTGTTTATTATGGTTTAGAAAAATATGTTTATATCTAATGACATTCTATTTAATTGTACGCATCTAATCGATAAATACTATTTAGAAACTTGAAGCGATTGCCCATGGTGGTAATTAATAAACTATACTGAATCTGTTCTATATCCTAACACAGGAATACAAGATGGATAGGAATTTTAATAATAATATTTTTATCTACCCACATCATAATAAAAAAAATTGGTTGTCTGTAAAGTCGATTTACTGACTATAGTTGAACGTGACAACGTCCGATTGTGCTTCTTTGTAGCTCGTTCCGCGCTCTCGCTTGCCTCACATGGAACGCCTCAGAGCGAGGTAACGCCGCATGAGTCATATTTTTTCGTGCGTGCAGCCGGCTTTATCGAATTATAAGACGTTGTCACGTCAAAAATATATCACTTCACAAACTTGACTTACATCTAATTTTTAAAATAAATCAGTTATATTGTACTGTAATTAATAGATATAATAGAAAAACTTACCTCAGGTGAATCGAATGGGTATTTATTAGTAAATTTGAATTGCAATACAAATTTTTCCCCCTCATACAATGTGCCCGGTACACCTTCCATGTGAATTGTCCACCTGCGGAATAAAAAAAATTATGATAAAACTATTATTTCATATATATATAAAATTAGCTTTATGCAAAAATACTAAATGCAAATGTTTCAATATTTGTATGGATAGATGAAAACATGTTTGTTAATAAAACATAATAAAACTTATTTTAAAACTATGAAACCGATCTGAACGTTGGTAGAGATAGATTAAGGTCTGTCTGTATAAGCTATTAGGCTTATCCCATGCTTCAAGTTAGGGCCTTTTATTACAATATTAAGATGTATAACACAAAACAAAAGTTGTAAAAGCAAAGGTTTGCTCAGTGTTTGGGTGTTAATTATCTATTATTTAAAATTATATATATGTATGTTTATCAGTCATCTGGTTTCCATAACATAAGCAAAAGCTTAGTATGGGATCAGATTGTGCCGTGTGTAAAAATTGTCTTGAAATATTTATTTATTTATTTAATCAGTGCAATTTATTCTTAACATAAAAATATGTAAGATTATTTTGTAGATGGCAATTATCAAAAGGCCATTCCACACATTTTCTACTTTTTACAGAAACATCTTCAAAATGTTTCCACATAGAATACTTCTAAATAAACATTATTTGAACTTAAATATTATAAATTTGTATTATGTTCTTATAAGAGTCTTATTATATAAAAATAACACTTTGATTGGAATCTTTTAAAATTTTATTTCCTAATTAAGCCAGGATTAACTATATTTATAGCATCGTTATAGGGAAATAAAATTAAAAATGCATACACCAAATTAGATTCATTGTTACCTAACAATCTTATTACATTGCTACACATGTTAGTAAATTTCCATAGGTTACAAATATTAGGAAATCGTATTTAAAATTGGTCTGATAATAGATTTACAGATAAACCTAAACAATAACATCTCCTATATGTTTATTAAATTTATGAAAAAATTGAATGTTTTGGAACACAAAAAATATTATTTCTCCTCGCTGTTTCGCAATTATCATCGTAGATTAATAATTACATGTTATTAATGAATGATTTGTATGATGATAAAAGAGAAAAATAGGTCACTTACAGTGTTAGATTTTGGCTGGCTTGATCACCGTCTACCGACACTCCTGGTGGCGGTTCTTTCATTAGAGACATAAGTTCTTTCTGTAATCTCCTCTGTAACATCATAATCTATTCAATTATATGTATATCAAAATATAATGATATATTATAATCAACACCAGATATCGACACAAAACAACAATACGAAAGTCTGACAAAATATCTATGAAGAAAACTGTCACAAAAGTAACTTTGAATTAATAATATTTAAAGTTGTGAAGTATTCATGAAATATCTACATAAAAAATGCGCAATGAATGACTCAGACGTTAACCACACAATAAAGTTAAAAAAGTTAAATGTGTTACGATATTTTGATTAAATTTTACAAACCTCCGACGGAGACATAGCCGCCATTACACCAATCCAATTTATTAATATTTAATGTTGCCAATTAATAATCTTGTAAATATTTGTAGACTTTGACATGAATTATTTATTTAATGAAAATGGCGTATTCAAGAAGCTTATATCGTGTTTAAGATATAAGCTTCTTGGGCGTATTCATAGATTGGCATCACATTGGCATATTCCCGGCATATTCATTCGTAGATTTATGAACACAGTTCCTTTAAATATAATATTAAATTTATATTTTACGGAACTGTGTGGTTAGCGATTAAAACAAAAAGTAAAATTTTAAGACGCTTTTAATCCCGCTTGTAGTTCAAACTCAATATGGCGCGTATGTTGAATACAATAATAAACAATAATTGAATGCTTGAGCGAATACTTTGAAATAGTAAATCAAAGAACAATCTACCACCTTAATCTTCATTCTTCCCCACATCACACTATCAAGCATAATCCGAAAGTTGGATATGTCTAGAGTCTAGACCATAGACAAGCCTATTAATTTTCTATCAAATGTCAATGCCAATTGCCAATTGCCAAAGTCAATCCTAATTCAGTCGATCGTACCGGAAAATTTGCGTTTGTTGTTTTGTTGAAATGAAGTAATCGTATTTAAATATAATTCTGTTTGAATTTCACTCTTTTATAAGTTTGCTTGGTGCAATTTGTGTTATAAGTGATGTATCAACGCAGTAAAACTACAGAATATAAGTCGTAACTTTATGTGAAGTAAGTTTTCATCGGCGAAATTCGTGATGGGGTCGTATCCAAAGAAAAATTCGGCGGAATGGTTTATTGATCAACTTAATGTTGAGAATGCGAAGCTCTTAGCATTTTTTCTGGTCTTGGGATTTATTGGTTATCACGGAATATTACATTTGAGATATGGTGAGTCACTTTATTCTTATAAGATAATAATTTTTTCTTTGAGTTGTAAATATGAAAATATTACCACTTCAAACCATCAAAGTATCATGCAATATTATCAGTATAAATGTTGACATTAATCATATATTATAACATTATACATGTATAACATACAGTAAATATTATGATAAGATACAGTGGTGGAAGTCATCAAATTTATTTTACATTTGTATAACAATGTGTTATAGATTAAGCATTAATATACAAAACACTTGTTTATATAGTTTCATATTATGAAATTGCTTAATTTTAATCAAATTTAGATTAAAAAAAAAGCACAATTTTAAGTGGTCTGGGCAACAAATTAGAAACAGCACAGTTTGAGTGTTCCAAATTCAAAATCTGTTGAAATACCGCCAAAAAAGTTTTTCTTCTACAAATATTTGCACCATTTTTTAAACGTTCTGTAAAAATTTTATGAAATTTATTTAACTTTGCAGTACAAATGAGTAAAAGTAAGAGTTGTGACTTGGTTATGAGCTATCAATTACACACACAACTACAAATTGAGCTACATCAACCATTATAAAAGTTAATATTAAACTATACAATGATATTTATATTTTTGGTTTTATGGCATTCAAATGCTTTATAAATATAAATTTATAAAAATTGTTAATCATCTCAATAGATGGCGCGCGGTGTGTCCCTTCAGACATATAAAACTGAAAGAATAGAATAAATTCGATTGCTCTGGCGGGTCACGAGTGGCTGAGTTGGTCAGGCATCCGCCCCGGAATGGCGCAAAAGGATGCGGGTTCGAGTCCCGCCTCGTGATCGAATTTTTTCTATTCTTTATAAATTTATATATATATATATACAATGATATTCAAAATATGTACATATATTATGACAAATAGATACATTTTTTCATCACAATTCCTGTACTTTCAGGGCCAGATTCCTGCACATGGCTTTTATCTTCTGGTAGATATAAGGGTGACCATGAATGGCAGCCTTATGGTTGTATGTTGCACAAATATTCAAAAACGTAAGTTTTTAATGTGAAACACACAAATATGACAATAAAAATTAAGCAAAGTAGTTTTATGGAATTCTGAAACACAGCAGTTTGAATAAACAGTGTAAATAATATGGAAATAACAAATGATATGTAAATACAATAAAATTGTATTTATACTAAAATCAGAAACTATTTTAACAATCTCAATAAATGGAAAATTTTGGTGTAATTCAATAATATAATACCTCTTAAAAAAAAGACGGGTTGCATTCCGGGAGTGCCGGCAGAAGTGAAAACTTGATTATTAACGTTGAGCATGTTCGATATCCATCCGTCTTACGTTTTTTTTGATCAGGCCACATGTCCTGACGCGAGTTTAAGATTTTATACCCAACGCCGCTAAAGAAGTTTTCACTTCATTAATTCTCAAGCTAAACATATAAGGAAACATATTACATATATAAGAATAAGTGTTCTAAGATTATATAATAAACCTGTATATTTCCTTTTAATATCCTATTTATAGCACATATTACCAATTGATGATGTTTATTATAATTTGTCCTTCACAAAACAATATAACAAAAATATTATTTGTAATATAATATAAATTAATTGTTTCAGCGATGCAAGAAGGTGTTTACGCTACTTAGCATTTTGGGGGAAGTACAACAGTTTTTCATTCATTGGTGATTCCCGGTTGGAACAACTTTATGAGCATTTTATCAGTGAGTTAATTCTTATATTATGTTAATTAAATTAAACAAATTATTGGTCAGTTCAAATAAATAAATATTTCAGGACAATTTTCGCACACGGCACAATCTGATCCCATACTAAGCGTTTGCTTGTGTTATGGAAACCAGATGGCTGATAGACATACATATATAATTTTAAGTAAATACTTATATAATTAACACCCAGACACAGAGCAAACATCTATGTTCATCACACAAATATTTGCCCCGGGTGGGAATCGAACCCACACCCTCTGGCTTTGAAGGCAGGGCCACTACCAACCAAGCCAACCGGTCAGTCAAATATACAACGAAAAGCTATTGCTTTGTACCCAGTGGAATTTGTTACCATTTAATAATATTTCAATCATTATATTGTTGTAAGAAGTATAAGACTAGATGGTATGAAATAAAAAACAATGAGTCAAGCAAAACACTTTATTGTGCACCAAACTATACAGAAATACAAATAATAAAATACAAATATACATCAAATGAACAAAACAGGTGGTTTTATTTAAAACTAATATTGAATATATTATAATGTTTATTTTTTCCAGATAATATTTAATACCTAATTTTTTTTTACAATATTTTATTACAGGTGGTCTCAAAACTCGACTAGATATGGACACATCTTACTCTACTATAGACCATCACATGCCGAATTATACATATGTGGACAATAAGTTGCGTCTGTCCGTAACATTTATATGGACGGAGAATGTTTCCAAAACTATGGTGGATAAATTTAGGATGTGGTGAGAATATTTGTCTTATTTATAAGTAAATACATAATCTCTTCAATAAAAACAATTATAATAACAATTTTTGTAAAGTTGTTGGTTTTTATGAAAGAAAGGAAAATTACTTGATTAAATAGTTTTTTCGAGCGTCTTCGATTCTTCTTGTGTGATTCTTCTTTTAAATGGCACATGATACCTACTATCTATGCGGAAAGTGCAAAAAAAAAATGAATTTTTAGATTTTTTATTATATTATGTAAGAGATCGTAAATTCATGTCATTAGTCCATTGTTTTAAAGTAGCAGATTGTAAAAACTCACGATTGATATATCTTTTATTTTCAGGCAACATTCAGACCAACCGCCATCCGTGATCGTCGCAAGCAGCGGTCTTACCCTAGTCAAGAATCGTAACGTCTCAGAATCCAATTTAGAGGAATACAAACGCAATCTAACTCGTCTAGTTCAACCGATAGACGCTCTATCGTTGAAAGGAACGCATGTGCTGTGGAAGCTTCTGGAATCTGTTGATAATACCAAGCTTAGGAATGATGTGAAGATCAATAATAATGATATTGATGCGTATAATAGGGCTGCTGTGGAGGTAATTGCTTTTTAATTATACATTATTCCTACGTCTGTGATCTTGTGATCCTATTTATTTGCATTTATTTCAAGTTAGATGATTAGATCATACTTTCTCTTACAAACTTTTATTTCCTTATAAGTTATTCTTGTAAAAGTTTTCTTTTATTTTAGAATTTAAACATAAAATACCCTTATATTCCATACTATCTGAATTCGAAAGTTTACTACCCCAGTCAAATGTAACATTCGTTTATTCGAGATTTTTATAAAAATTACCATGGTTTGAAAATCTACGAAATCATAGCAGTTTTCCTACATACTAGCTCCTCAAAAATCCACCTACAGACACGTTAAATTCCCCAGATACTCCAACACAGCGCTACCAAACTGTGGAACGCCCCCCGCCTGGCCGCCATCGGAGCCCTAACGCCCGACGGCTGGTCCCTCAGCCCTACAGCCCTGCGGCACTCCACACAGATACTACTGAACATGTTCTGCAACGATCACATGAATTTTAATGATGGCACTTGCTGTGCGCAGCCCGAGCCCTGCACACAGCTGCAGGTGATGACCTTCGCCCTGTTTCTTGTGTGGTGAGTCGGTTATATCTATACTAATATTATAAAGCTGAAGAGTTTGTTTGTTTGTTTGTTTGAACGCACTAATCTCGGGAACTAATGATCCGATTTGAAAAATTCTTTCGGTGTTAGATAGCCCATTTATCGAGGAAGGTTATAGGCTATATTTCATCACGCTACGGGCAACAGGAGTGGAGCCACGGGGGTGAAACCGCGCGGAGCAGCTAGTTTGATAATGTGAGGGTAGTTATTGTTATTTCATACTTACTGAACATGTTCTGCAACCACATGAACTTCAACGATGGCACTTGCTGTGCGCAGCCCGAGCCCTGCACGCAGTTGCAAGTGATGACCTTCGCTCTGTTTCTTGTGTGGTGAGTTATATTTGGAAATGTGAGGGTAGTTTATTGTTATTTCATTTTTTAATGTGAATCCATACTATAATATTATAAATGCGAAAGTAACTCTGTCTGTCTGTCTGTTACTTAATCACGCCTAAACTACTGAACTAAATTTCATGGAATTTGGTATGGAGATATTTTGATACCCGAGAAAGGACATAGGCTACATTTTATTGCGAAATATGTACCACGGGCGAAGCCGGGGCGGACCTCTAGTAAGTTATAACTTTCCAAGATCTATCCATTTAAAAAAAAACCACATCAAAATCCGTTGCGTAGTTTTAAAGATTTAAGCATACATATGGATATAGCGACAAAAAATTGACGTTGTTTTATACTATGTAGTGATGTGACGGTAGTTGTTGTTTTCATTCTTCCTTATGTGAATTGATTTTAAATTGTATGAGGGTATTTGGTTTGTCATTTATATAAATAGTTTGTTTTAATATCTTTCCAAGATAAAATGTTCATGTAATGGCTATTTTACTCATCTTTTTGAAGATGTAGGGCTTGTTAAACAAAAAAAAACTTATAACTTATAAATATATTAACAATAGATTTTCTATTGTGTCTATGATTCCGGGGACTGAGGGGTTAAATTATTTATTTTATTACCACATACACTTAAGTTACCTGGTCTTCCAGCGCAGTGTTAGTCCTGGTCCGCTCTCTATGGCGCTGGTCACAAACGTTCAAACAACAACTCGACGGCTACACGCTAATGAACAAACAGACAAAACAACCGTCCCCCATGGTGGCACTAGCTAAGCTCGGAATGATAATGTCGTACTTCTACCTGTGCGATAGAACTAACTTCTTCATGAAGGAAAATAAGTATTATTCGGAATGGAGCTTTTGGCTGCCCGTGGGTTATGTGTTCGCGTTGGGATTGTTCTTTACGGACGAGTCGAAGTCTAGTAGGTGAGTCTTATTCTTTTTAATATTAAAGCTATTAAAATACTTTTATACGAATATTTGTATGTGCGCGTGTTTGACACTGAAATTCTAGATGGCTGGACCGATTTTAATGAATTTTTTTTAATCACCTTGCTGACTGCTACACTGACTTAATAATTAAATTATGTCTGCCTGAGATAGTACATATTATAATGTATTAATCTTCATATTCTCATTGTTTAATAGGCCAACGATTCTCATCAGCTCTGTATGATTTTAACACATTATTTTTTTCATTTGTTTTGTAAAGTTAAAAAATAGTAAATAAAATACAGTCGGAATCAGTCCAGTCACCTGGAAAATTTTCTAGAAAGTTTTTCTGGACTTCTGGAAATGGGTGACTCTGCCAACTTTTAAATTTGCCATGATATAAAAGTGGCATCGTAAAACATTGTTATGATATATTTTTTCCGTGTCATTCTATAAGGCAAATCGTGTGCGTATGAAATAACCTAGAGAAAATTTCCTTAAAATAATATATATATAAATATTTGCAATTTTTTTCGTTCAAACATCTAGTTTTATTTTTACTTTATAAGCGCCGCAAAGTGTTTTTGCGGTATTTGGGATTAGGAAGGTATTTTTCGACACCTCAAAATCATAAAATCCCCTATTTTCATATAAATTTATAAATAGAAAAAATTCGATCACGAGGCGGGACTCGAACCCGCATCCTACCACGCCAATTCGGGGCGGATGCTTGACCAACTCAATGAAATACTCGCGAAAGGATGCGGCTTCGAGTCACGCCTCGTGATCGAATTTTTTCAATTCTTTATAAATTTATATTTTTAGAGCATTTGAATGCCATAAAACCAAAAATATCAAATCCCCTATTTTCATCAAAAAAAAAAATCTATAATTTTTTTTTAAACTAAATTAACCTTTTTAAACTTATTTAAATAACAACACACTCTGTAGCCACTCGCGCGTGCTGCACCGCGAGCAGACGAGCGAGTGGAAGGGCTGGATGCAGCTGGTGACGCTGGCGAGCCAGGTCACCGGCGCCGGCAAGGTGCTGCCCATCTACATGCTGGTGCGCGCCTTGCTCTCCGCGTACCTGTTCCTCACGGGCTACGGGCACTTGTACTACACGTGGAAGACGGCCGACTTGGGGCTGGTCAGGTCAGTTGGTGTGTAGGCGAGCTCCTTATTGAAGTGAAAACTTCTTTAGCGGCGTTGAGCACTTTTTCTGTAATGGGTATAAAATCTTAAACTCGCGTCAGGACACGTGGCCTGATCGAAAAAGCGTAAGACGGATGGATATCAAACATGCTCAACGTTAATAATCAAGTTTTCACTTCTGCCGGCACTCCCGGAGTGCAACCCGTCTTTTTTTTTATTGTGTGATAGGGAAGCGCTTGACCACAGTCTCGCCTGATGATAAGCTGAGATGTGGCCTAAGATGGAGCGCACTTCCCTAGAAGGTACCCGGTACTGCTGGTCTACATGCTTAAAAATATCGTTTCTAACCGAGAATCGAACCTGTAGATTTTGAAAAAAAGATGCTACTAGGTAAGGTAATAAACCAAATCCAGGACATACTGTATTCATTTATATTAAAATTAAAGTAAATTCCCATGCCGCCAGTAGAGTTAGAGGCAGATGCATTATGCATACATCTGTTTTACTGATCGATTTTCTTTTAGTGACAGGTTATAGGTGATCAGCCTTCTGTTTTCTGCCAGACTGAGACAGATTTTTTCTTCGTCTATACCGAATCGTGAATCACTGCACCAAAGAGGCGGTCGATTAAAATTAAAGAGGATTCAAAATTGATTTGCAATAAAAATATTGACGTTCGTTCATTACAGATACTTCCGAGTGATATTTCGCTTGAATTTCTTCACGATAGTCCTGTGTCTGACGATGAACAGGCCGTACCAATTCTACAGTTTTATACCTCTGGTTTCCTTTTGGTATACATTGGTAAGATTTTTTTTAATAAATACAACATTTCTCTGCAAATCTTTGATATAAACACCACATCATCAAACACATAACAATTCATATTTTAAATTTTTGTGTCGATTTTGGTACAAAACCAATAAAAACGTATTCCTACTAGTAATCATTGATTTCTGCCCATTATAAACAATTATAAACAAGTGGTATTATAATCGCTTATTAAAAAATGGTCAAAAATTTCCGAGCGGTTTGTAGAAAACTTTCATTCAAATTAACACCTTATTCCCTGGCAATAATGTGTAAAGTTTATTGTAAGTATATGCTTACTAGAAAACTCTGCCTAATAGATGTATAAGTAGAGTTTTGCTTCGGACTATTTTTGAGCGTGATTGTGAGTAGTTTAAACTAAAAGTATCTTAATATATATAAATCTCGTGTCACAATGTTTGTCCTCAATGGACTCCTAAACCACTTAACCGATTATAATAAAATTCGCACACCATGTGCAGTTCGATACAACTTGAGAGATAGGATAGTTTAAACATGTAGGTACCACGGGCGAAGCCGGGGCGGACCACTAGTAGTTTAATAAAACTAAAATAAAGTCATGAAATAATGTATTGTCACTGATCCTTGATAAGTGTATAATCTTTTAATGTCCTTTATGTTCAAAACAGAGTATAAAGGACTTGTTGACATACAAAAATACAGTTTAAGCTAATTGCTGTTTAAAAGAAAATTAAAACGATACAATTATTTCAGATGTTCGCAATATTCGCGCTACCACCGCACATAACACCGCTATCGAGCCACACAGTCGAATCCAAGCCCTACCAATACCTATACATAGCAACCAAAGTGATAGGTCTCCTGGCCATAGTGACCATACTGTATATGAGCGAAGTGTTCTTCCAGAAGATATTCGTGATGAGGCCTTGGAAAGCGCTGTTTGTTAATAGCGATGACGATATCCATCAGTGGTGGTTGGATTGGAAGCAGGATCGGTGAGTTTGGTTATTTTGGGGGTTTAAAAGTGTTGTTTTTTGTTCATTAATGTAATGTTATCTATTAATGAGATTGAAGAGATGTGTCGAAGTATGAGGCTTATTTTAATTTCGCTTTTACTTTATTTAGAGTTTTAATAATTCTACGTTTATTACCCTAAATTTTTCCGGTGCCATAATTTTAGGCATTAGGTTCTATACCGTCCTAATACCTAATAATAATTCAATTTTAAAATAAGACTCTTTTAAGGCTTAATTTGCAATGAAATTATGGTAGCAACTGAAAGACTTGAGTCATTATCATAATTTCAGCTAGCCTAAATAAAATATTATATCGGTAAAGGATTTTGCATATTACACACAAGAAAATTATTTTACACAACATTATCCCATTTGCAGGTACTCCATGGCATACGGCATAATGTTCGCCATCGCGTATCTCCTGGCCCAACGCTACAATCTCTTGGACGATAACAACCACAGCAACTTATTCACTCCCGGAATCTCCCTTACAGCCACTTTCCTGGCCTTCATCGGTATCGGCAGTTACGTCACATTTACCTTTTTCTGCACAAATACCTTCGATTGCAATGAAATTCATAGTTATGTGTCCTTTTTGCCCATAATCAGTTATATCTTGCTAAGAAATGTCTCTGGGGCATTAAGGACGAGGCATTCGAGCCTTTTTGCCTGGTTTGGGGGTATTACTTTGGAACTATTCGCTAGTCAGTCGCATATTTGGTTAGCCGCTGATACTCATGGTGTGTTAGTGCTGATTCCCAGCGCACCAATACTGAACCTTATTTTAACGTCGTATATTTTCGTTTTTACCGCGCATGAGATTCATAAATTGACGGCCATTATCCTGCCATATGCAGTGCCGGATGATTGGAGATTGGTTTTGAGGAATTTTGCGATATTTTTAGCGATTTTAGTGCCGATTGGTATACATGATGGTATGTTTTAGACTCTAAAATTTAGAAGGTAGATGGAGATTTTGTAAATAATTGCAGGATTCGTATTGTAAATATTTAAGTTTTTTCGTTGTATTTAATATTTATTTAAATAGAAATAACAGCAATTTCAATGTTAATTCATAATTGTGAAGATCTCAATTACGCATAATATTTATTTTTGGTAGTAAAGTTAAAAATAAAATAAAAAAGTATTAATGATACACTTTTCAGGCCTACCTATGTTTTAAAAGTGCAGCTGTGATCTAATTAATTGTATAAAAATTGTGAATTATTTTGTTTAAATTTTTATTTTAAATTAAGTTATACTTATTAGTAGACATCGGATTATATGCACTAACAAAATGCCAAAATATGCATGCAAATATGCACTAATAAAGGCCGAAATATACACTAAAAACGACTGATATGCCTAAAATATGCACAATACAAAATAAAAAAACCTTTATTATTTTTATATATTTAAATCAAAGATTGTACAAAAACAGTTAAATTTTCTTGAAATTAAGTATAGTTTTTGTGTCAATATACAATTAAGCATTTTTACCAAATTTTCGAGCGCAAATTTGTGACGTTTGTCACCCGCGAGCCCAGTGTGCCACCTTAGACCTTCTCGGGCTAAATCTAGCCCTTTTTTGGAATTCAACCCGTGTTTTAAGTTTTTAGCCCCAAAAGGGTAATCTAGCCCTATTTTGAATTGCTCAAAAATTTACTAAAAATGGAGCCCATTTTGTAATTTTATGCCATTTTACCATGCCAAAATAGAGTTTGTTTACTCGCTGAGCGTTCTGATTGGCTAATAAGGCTGCCTGTCCACCGGAGCGGAGCGAGGCAGCGGAGCGGAGAAACGGAGAAATATTAACCAATAGGACTGCACAAAATCTCCGCACAGGTGCGGAGATTTTGTGCAGTCCTATTGGTTAATATTTCTCCGTTTCTCCGCTCCGCTGAATCGCTCCGCTCCGGTGGACAGGCAGCCTTAAGGTTAGTCGACCAATCAAAACTCCCGCTACTTAACGAAATATGCACGATTGGTGAAAAAGGCTAAAATATGCACTAACGCCGTAATTAGAGAGTTTTATGCATTTGCATATGCAAATATGCAAATGCATATAATCCGATGTCTACTTATAAGTATGTGTGTTATGGAATTATTTGTAAATGTATACCTAATGTTTCGTTAATATTTCACCAAAACACCTTGAAATTATTTTTTGCAAGCATCCTCAATACGATAGAATACAAAAACTAAAAAAGTCATAAAATCTATTTATTGTATGCGTTAGTATTGTGTTTCTTTATGTTTGGTAGGTTAAAAATTTGTTTGAATATTGTGCCAGTATTTGATAATAGTTCAATATTTTTTAGTTCATTTTGTAGAGATTTTTTTTTTACTCAAACAACGACAGAGATAAATGCATGTGATATTTAATTTAGAATTATTTTTATTTTGTTTGTAAAACACGAAGAAATACGTAAGTGCAAAAAGTGATTGAAGGAGGTTGTACTAAGGGAGCAATTTTAACTAGCTTTATTTTTCAATTTTTTTTTTATATTATTTTGCATAATATCAAATACTAAAGAAATAAATGAAGACTTTCGAGTTGTGGGTAAATGCTTTAGTTTTTTTTGCAGTGTGATTGTGTATTTCTTTAGCGAAAATTTGCAAATTTTGTATTTGACTATAAAATACGTATCTAATGTAAATAGTGTGTACTTTATATGCATGTTAAATTTATCATGAAAATAATATTAACTTTGTATATTAATTTATGATACTAAATGTAGCACAAATATATTATTTAAAAAAGTGCGTAAACTTATTAAACACGAAATGCTGAAGCTAAGCTTTATAACCTGGCATTAGTCGATTGTACTGTATAATTTTGTATTTTTATATAAACTTAGGTAAATAGTAGTCAATAATGGATCCGATGATCGGTGTAAGTCGTAAAAAAGAGAAAAACAAAGACCTATAGAAAGACCTGTAAAAGTATACTTAATATATTTTATGAAACTGGCATAGTTTTAGATCTCCATTATCTTCTTGAATTTATGTTTGGATTCCTTAAATTATAAAACAGATGTAATAATTAACAATATTTAATTATTTGAATAAACGACGTGTTATTTTAAATATCGCACTGTGATTGTATTAACCTAATACATAGCGTATAATTATGTAATTATTGTACAGAAATAAATGATTGTAGAAATTATATTCTTTTTATTTTCCTTTATATATCTCATAGAGAGTGAACAAGTATGAAAACTTCATATACACGCTTTATACCTACACAAAAGTACTTCGACGCTGATTACCTATGTAAAAAAAACTTAAAATTTCCATTTATCATATCATAGTACCTACAGACCTACTCCAAAGCCGGAACATCTTGCAGATGGTAAAGTAAAACATCGTTAACGTCCCCTTTTAGTCATTTAGCTCTCATAATTGATACAATTTTTTTGTTTATTTTTTTGTTTGGTAAACATAAAGATTTACAATTCATTACAATTGTTGACAGAAGGATAAAGTAGGTGTTGTAAGTTGTACGCTACAACTCGCCGAACTTATCGCCGAATGTGGTCCCTCAGGTGAACTGTGTCAAATACCACTGAATCGTTTTCCACAGCTGCAGCGGCCTCGAAGGGCACGCAATTGTTGTTATTTAAAATATATTTAAGAAAAGAAATCAATCCTCCTAAGTTTACAATATATATATTGTAGCAAATTTATAAGAATACTAGGTTTCCGGCCGCGGCCTCGCCCGCGCAGTCAAAGAAAAACCCGCATAGTTCCCGGGATAAAAAGTAGCCTATGTCCTTTCTCGGGTATCAACATATCTCCATACCAAATTTCATGAAAATTGGTTCAGTAGTTTAGGCGTGATTGAGTAACAGACAAACAGACAGAGTTACTTTCGCATTTATAATATTACTATGGATATAGCGATACCGAGTCCGATAATAGTTTGATAATACTTAGGTACTTTAACGTATTTTCAACGTGAACAATCAAGTGAAAAATACAGGCATCTAATCAATTTACTTTTGTTTTTCATTAACTTGAATGACATTAGACAAATAATTATAGACCTTGTACATACGTTAAGGCCCTGCGCAGACGACAGACTATCCGTGACGCACTTTTTAGTCTGTGAAAATAGAACCTATGAAATTATAATATGCAGTAACGCACATGACGCGCAAAAAGTCCGGCGCACAAAAAATCCGTGTAATTCGGGCAGACCGCACCGCGCCGCTCCGCACAAAAGTGTGTGAAAAGAATTGAACGTTTGCTTCAACGCGCGCTAACGCAGACGGCGCACACTTTACACGATTTCCATAGCGTCTACGTCCCTACAGTTCTGCCGACAAAATGATCGAAGATGTGCGTCGTGTGCGTTGAGTCTGTGAAAAATCCGCGACCGACTTTTTGCGCGCCATGCAGACTTTTTGTGCGCCGCAGACTCGATCGCACAAAAAGTGTGCCGTCTGCGCAGGGCCTAAACAGCACTGAGCTTCGCTACGAATTCGAATGTTATTCGTGCTCGCTCTACAGAGGAATCAGCAAATTACCCAAAGTTTAGGTGGTTTTATTACTGCAAATTGTTTCCTTTAAATGTATGCAGAAACAAAAATTTATGTTTTTGGGTGGTTGGAGGGAAATTATTACATATTAATTTATATGTGTATATTCGGGGACTTTCGGATATCGGGTAATTCGGAAAATTGTTAATACGACTTACGAGCATCGTTTTGTTGTATCGTGGATAGGAAATACTTTTACATCTGATGAAAACTGAAGAAACCGATTTTGAAGTAACAAGGTTTGATGTATCTTTTGATAGGTAATGTCGGCCCAGTAGATTTTGAGTTTATCCATTGCATACGTACATACATACGAGTACAATAAAATGATTTTTTAAAGTATCAAGTTCAAGGTAACTTTACAGTTTACACGACCTTTTTATTTTAGTAGGTACTATAGCCACATAATAATAACTACTAACTAGCTATTAGGCTTAGATTACAAAATAACATGCAGATGGAGCATGTCAATCGTCCGTCGCCCTTGTCAAAGAAAATACGAAATCAAAAACGAATACGAACCTCCGGCAGTGCTATAGCGATTCTAGTGTCATGCAATACGTCAAAATGGGTTTGATATTTTAGTAAAAAAATGCTGTCTTGTGATATTAAAACGCTGTAAAATTTGTTCCCGAAAACAAACAAAAAGATAAAACATCGTTTTACAGGTTTTCTGTAGATTATTTGGCTTATTTAATTTTATATACAAATAATAATTTTACATATACGAAGGAATTCAAAACTTCAACGTATGCTGCCAGTATTTTGAAAATTGGATTTTTCGATCGTCAATGTGATTATTTCTATAGTGCAATAAAGGTTCATGATCATTATTAGATTATTTTAATAAGCATTATACATTTTTTTTATTACTTTTATAAAAAGCGTCATAGTCGTTTTCGCTCGCGCATTCATGTGAACTCCATGATGGATATGATGAAAATTGAAAATAAAATGTCCCGCATTCTCGATTAATAACTACCGCTATTCGCATTCATATTATGTTTTGAAAAATAAAAACTGTTTTTTAATGTAATTAATTAAAAATTGAATAAAATTATTTTGTCCATATTTAACTTTAGTAGATAGGTGCTTTATGTAACAAAATAATTTTTGCAATATTATAAAATAATATCATAAACCCGAATTTGTATTAAAATAAAAATTAAAACATGACTGCTTATTTATGTAGCCTACGTCACTACCACCACTACCTTCATAATTCAGATGATTGCAATGACACCAACTCAAAATCGATCCAACAGTTTATACTGCAGGGCGTGTCAAAGAAATATTATACATACATACACTCGAAAAACATAACCCTCTTTCTTCCGTAGTCGGGCAAAAATTTGGGAAATTTTTCATTATCTGGTAACATAACACGCACACAGAAGCACCGTGTTGGTACAGTGCAACGGCGAAATGACAGCACACATAGCTTTATGGAAATGACGAAAAATAATTCGGTTTAGTTCGGCAACGCTCCATCTGTCTTTTATTTTGTAATCTAAGCTATTAGGTATAGCTGGGACCTAATTGTAAGTAGGTACTTATTGCTAAATTTTAAATTAGATCAAAATTGGCTTAATTCTATAGGATAGGAAAGGTAAAAATAAAAGTCGATAGAAACAAGCAAAATTTTATTTCTTATATTGTTCGTGAATAACGACTATACTTATTTAAATATAATATATGCGTGGTGTAAAACTTATATATTTACAATCATTGCTCTAGACGAGATAACAATAAAATTTGAAAGTAACACAACAGAACAAATTTGAGACCCTTTAACATTGCTATTGGCTGCTTTTGATTGCTGATTCAAGTTTCAACAGAAGTGATGTGGCGCTTGAAGAGAACGGCTATGTTTTATCAGAATGCAAAGTGAATTTTTGTAATAATCTTTCATTTTTAACATAAAAAGATATCTTACATGATTATTATGTGGTTATCATTGCTTATCTCAATTGAAAAAGGAGGGCCTTCGAAGAATAGATATTTCAAAGTACAGTGAAACTTCGATAATTTCAAAAACCTCTTAATTCAATAGTAAATAACAGATGCTCATCTTTTATTTTATAACTGTAGAATTTGAATTTGAAGAATGAAAAAAAATATTTTTGTGCGAAATTTCTTGCTGTCGCCTTCTTCGTCAGTTTTACAAGCACAGTCATAAAAGTTTATACATGATATACTTACAATAAATGTAAGGTAAGATCATCGAAGTTTCGCTATATTTCGGTAAATACTTACATCTACAAAGGTGCACTTAGTTATATTAGTAGGTGACTTATTTTACAATGGTCCTACTTTATCCAATTATAATTTACTTAGAATAAATTCGAGTTTCAGGACAAATTAAAATTTGGTAATAATTTGAGATTGGTAGAACATGACAAATTAAATAGGTATTGAGAACCTGTGAAGCCGATTAAGTTGTGTTCGTCTAACAGCTCTATTTAAATCTAGGGCCTGAGAATTCGAATTTGAAATTATCTTTTATTTTATGTTACTTTAATTTTTAATCGTGAATTCTGTCACACAACAGGCATTGTGACTTATAATCACAGTTATTCAAATTTATTTGTGAAAGTACATAGTATAATTATAAAGATAGTTAATACTTAGAATAAATATTGCTTACATTAAGTGCACATGTCACTAATATTGCGGTTTATAATAATTGTATAATTAACATTTTAACCAAAACGATTCAAAAGTAAAATGAGATATCAAAAGGTGGAATTTGCAAGAAAAATACTACAATAATGTTAAAAATAAAGATAATTAAGTAACAATATAAGCTTAATTAATTATTTATGCGACAACGCGTTAATTTAACTAAATGTTAACACTATTCCTTAGATTTTAACAGTTATACAGAAAGCGAAGAATCATTACAACGCCTTAAAGAAAAAGAATCAAGTTAGATTTAAGAATATAAGTTTTAGAAAATCAGTCTCAACAACAGGCCATTATTTTTATACTTTTTAGTTATTATAATATTTAACACGTAAAAGCGAAAGCTTCAGGAAATTTGGTTAAAAAATCTACAAGCAGCTACGTAGGTAGCTAATGGCCGCGGGAAAAAGTTTTTGGTCAAATTGCAAAGTGACAAATGGACTGTGTTGCCATTGCTTTTTTTCTCCCTAGACAACACTATTTTCATAATATTATGATAAATAAAGATACCAATGCAAATTATTTAGGAATAAAAGAAATAGAATTCGTAAGACCGTAGAGCCATCTTAATTACGAAATAAAAATTCGTGCAATGAATAAAAAAAAAGATATTTAAGACGATAATTTGGAATAAAGATAAAGAAAAATAGTCAACACTTTTTTAAATTGAATATATTATAGATAAGATAGCATATGGCATGTGGCACGGCACATAAGGAATGGCAGTATCGAGTGACTCGCCAGAAGCTACCGCTACACAACACCGACGCTTAGCTGGTACAGTGTACGCACATTTAGAACTTCAGTCTTTAAAAACATCACATCTAGGTTCTATTTATTGCTGAAATTATCAATAATTGCACTGCTCGATGATCTCATGAAATTGGATAAATCAAAGAATCAAAGATCCGCTTTGTCTTATTGCCATAACGATTCATTTTATTGTTATTTTTTTTTGTGTACTTTTAGTATACTAGAATAAGGAGTAATTTAGAGTAACGTAGGTTATTTAGAATGAAGTGAGTATGAAGGTTATTCGTCTAAAGTTTGCACTTCCTATTCTATTGGTGCGAAGTTTCCACAAACAACGTCGTCACATGCAGTAACTACGATCCTTAGCAGTAAGGGTGCCTAGATAAATACGATAGTAATTGTGCATTTGGTATACAGATTTTTTTGGGCCTTTCGTTTTTTCATCTTACTGACTAACAATTTACAAGATTACTCGTAAATTTACAAGAAGAAAGAAAAATTCTCTCATATCGGTATTTACATTATAAAATAAATTTGTATTTACAAAGTAGCAAATAGTGCGCAAAAGACAACTTCACAAAATATGCATTTGAGCAATATGTTTAAAAAATATTTACAAAAACATTTTTTACAATAGATAGTAGATATAAATAGAAAGTTATCAGCGGAGTGCGAAATTAGGAGAAGAGTAAAATAATATGTAACATGTATTTCATTGATAGTCATAAGTAGAATCATAAGATGGGCATTACTAATCGTTTAACCGCTTACATTTTATGTTATGTAATAATGCATAAAACAAGTTATTGCTATGAAAAAAATATTTACATCATTATTTCCCTAGTTAAACTACGAGAAGACGTTTAAATGAAAACATTACCACTATTGAAATAATAATAAGTTCTACCTACTGTAACAACACTACAATTCCTTGACTTACAATATATCACATTAGCTTAGAATATTGTAAAATTTTTGAACGCAACTCTCTTTTATAAATATAGTTGATATCAAAATTGTTCAATTTGCTAATTCTCAGATACTCGCACCATCCTCACTCATTCAATTGTAATGCAAGAAGGTATACGTTCGTCGACCCATAGGAATATTGTAGATACTACATTTTTTATATATTTAGGTAAAATTTAATTTTCAGCACTTAGGTAATGATCAATCTCTGATAAGTATTCATAGAAACTCCGTGTCACGCACAGCACAAAAAATCTCAACCAACACAAATCACAACACAACTATGCTTCAAAACTAACGAAAACTCAATCGGAATTATCAGGCGCAGCACTCAACGTCCTAGTTTCATCGTGCACTAGCGACTTGTCGTATCGTCTCTGTCGCGTGATCTTGGGCCTTGCGGCGCTGAGCAGAGGGGCGGATATCGCGTGAGCGGGGACACGGGTGAGGTCCTTACGACCTTGGAGCAATGGTGACGTCACACTGGACGATTCGTCGCCTTCGTCGTCTGATATCGCGGGATAGCTTTCCTTCATTTTAAGACTACGTTCGAGACGACGAAGAAACCTGAGAAACAATTGTTATTACGTTTAAATTAAGTGCCTTCATTCTTTTTTTTTATTTTAGATTTTTATATATAAATAAGTAAATGAATGTACCTTATTTGATTACTAATGGTCCTCAATTTGTTAACTTTCGCCGGTCGTCTAGAGTCTTCTGTTAAATCTAAGCTAGATGATATTTTTGATGCGGTATCCTGTGAAGAATATTGAAATGTTTATTTCACAAAATACATATCAGTTGATGTCACCAATTTTTTCAATTACAATCCTTATTATTACAAAATTTATTTAAATTGAAGTTTTAAACATTTATAAGATAGAAGTTATTTAGGTAATTTTATTTCTATAATCTTACAAAAATATTGGGAAAATAAAGAAAGCTAGCAACACAGCAGCGAACTATTCAAATCACCTCAGAACTGCGGCATTTTTCCCGCCGTAACGGTTTCCTCACGCGGGTCGGCTCTGACTGCAAAAAGATGTTATTTTGCCACAAATAAACATAAAAAGCTTAAAAAAATACATTGATGATAAGAAATTGGACATTAACAATATTTAAATATTTTTTTTAAATATTATCCTATTAGATTCATTAGTAGGTAGTTGTCGTGGTGTTTTTTATTCATATTCATCAATTAAATGATGTGTCCAATTTCTTATGTTTAATTGTACAATAGCGTGCTTACAAGTTACAAGCAAATATTTTATTGTGTTAAGTGCGTTTTATTTTATAAATATAAATATTATAATGTACATCTGTATATGTACATTTTAGTAGATAATTTTATTACCTTTGCTTTAACGAAGTAATTAGGAAAAATTGTTAAATTATTTAGTCAGATACTTTTTTCATTGAAATAATGAGAATGTGACAAAAATAATATGAATACAATCAAAGATTAAAATATTAAATAAAAGTAAGGTGGCACTGCCTATCTATTTATAATCAAGTGAATTATTTTAACATTTAGTGCATAAAACGCAAAAAATGTAGGAAAATCGTTATTTTGCAATACAAAAGATCAAAACATGTAAAAAAATTATTTCATGATAGAAAAGCATAAAAAAATGTAAAAAAGGTTTGCTGAACAGACAAAAAATTCCACAAATTAAGTGAAATAACACATCAAAAAACGTAAAAAATCCTTTTAATCCCTACCCACCCCAACATCCCCTACCTGCATCTCCAAATCCGGTTGCCTCAGTTCCCTCGCGGAGGCCACAGAGGCTACAGACGCGTTAGAGACCGATTCCTCAGAGGAGGAAGAGCTCGCGAGTGCGGGGACCTGAGAGCGGGACCGGCGACGACCCGACTTGCGTCCGCGCAGGTAACATGGTACCTACATACATACACTTTTGTGGAAACATTTGAAAACACAATGTGAAATATTCTGATTGATAGCGAGATTCATTCTTTTGAAAGATAGATTGGTGCGAAATAGATTATTGACAAAATAATAATGGTCGAAGTCAAGTCAACGAGTCAATGTCATACCAAAAATCTTAATGAAGTATCCACGCTTTTTTTACGTGAATGTTAGCTTTTTCTTCTGCATTAGAGTAGAATGTATATTTGTAATTGTAGAAAACAATAATTGTCAACTTTTATTCATATAATAAGTTTGATTTTCAATGTATTTCAACTTGTTTATTTTAATAATAGATCACCGTGAGTTGATGTCATTTAAACATTTTAAATGAGTACCTAATCTCTATGGGTGGAGCCATTAATTAAGAGAAGAAGAAGACCTAATCTCTATCGTTTTAGTTTCTTACTTCAAAACGTTTACTCAAAATGTAATGTTTAATAAATAAAACAAGTTTACCTCTAACAAGTTATGCATAGAATGCGGCATGTGCGGCAAAGTCGATTTCGTCGTCCCCGTCACTTCCTGCGATACCGTTCTCGACGTTTTCCGATCTCTTCTCCTGCCAGACTTCCTGTGTGAACTGCTACTGCTCTTACAATTATTGCCCTTTACACTTTCCGTACTCGGAAAGTCATACAGACCATCCGAGTCCGTAAAAGGCAATTGTCTACCATAAAACTGAGGCGAGAATCTACCTAAACCCGTCTTATCACTTAACGGACTCTCACTTCTAGAACTAACGGGACTCAAGGGGCGACTACAGTCGGACAACAAGGTGGGCGGACGCAAACACGCTCGCTCGTCCAAACCACGCTCTACACTAATGCACTTCACTATCGTACACTTTGTCACTCCACTGGGCGAACACAACACCGGTAATTCTAGAGTTTCTTTCAATACAGCTAGCGATTCCATTTCTTTAGCACTTGAAGGCACGTCGTCTACTCTCTCATCGGTACCGATTCCTTCGTCGTTCGATTCTAATAATGGATCGTCTGATAAGGTTTCTGAATCGGATCTTCCTCTGCGCCGTTCATCATTGCCTTCGTTAGATGTTGCTGGACTAGAATTAGTTTTCATTAGCGGTCTTCTTCTAGACTGAAAGCAAGATGGACCTCCACCAGAGCCGGGATCTTCCATTTCCGACGGGCACAAGGGATTACTGGACCCACACCGGGACGGCCCCGGGCTGGCCATGGAACTGTATCCAGAGGATGAGAGGTTAGATTCAGAGGGAGCCCTTTCACCCCTTGCTGACATGGAGAAGGGGCTCAAATAGCACATGTTGCCGGAGGGTGGGGGCGGTCGGGGGGAGAGGGGCTCGTCGGATTCTTCACTAGCGTTATAAGTGACTGTTATTAGTGGCGGGGGTTGGAACTCCAAGTGTGGGGGGGTGCGGCGCGGGGGAGGGGAGCCCAGGGAGGGGCGCTCCACGGTGAGGAGGGGCACGCGGAGGGAGGGCGGCGCGGGGGAGGGGGGGGACAACTCCCGCTCCGAGTCCTGGCTGTGCGTGAAGCTGGGGCTGGGGGAGTCGGTTATCTGTGTGGATGGAGTTGGCATGTCCGCGCAAATGGCTGGTTGGCGTAACTGCAATAAATAAATAAAAAGTGTCATTAACTTCATCTGTAATATTTAGTGAAATGAAGTGTATAAAATGAAATAAGTAGCATAATATATTAAATTATTATTTAAAAGAAATGTTATATTTTATAAAATAGTGAAATACTGAAAAAAATATACCTTTAGACGTAAGTCCGGATATGGTCTTTTACATTTTTCAGTTTTGATTTCATCCAACTCGTCTTCACTGGGTGAGATACACGTGGTAGTATCGCTCTTACTATCCGACTCCATCTTGGCTCTGGGCATTCTGGGCGAGGGCAGTGGTGTGGGCAGCGGTGTGGGCAACGGTGTGGGCAGTGGGGTCGGCAGTTCGCGGATAGGGGATAGGCACTTGTTGATAGAACTTGGCACTTCGAGGAGGATGGACGGAGGGTGGAGTAAGTTGCTTGATGATGATGGTTTGTGGGCACTTAGCGGGTCCACAACCTAAAAAATCATATAAAGATATTAAAAAAAAGTTTTCATCTTTTAGAAACATCAAATTGAATCTAGTATTTCATTTAGTACTAGCGGTCCGCCCCGGCTTCGCCCGTGGTACCTACATGTTTAAACTATCCTATCTCTCAAGTTGGATCGAACTGCACATGGTGTGCGAATTTTATTATAATCGGTTAAGTGGTTTAGGAGTCCATTGAGGACAAACATTGTGATACGAGATTTATATATATGTATTAAGCTTTTAATAAGAGTGTTGTAATTTTCCATAACCTTTTACTTATTGCTACATTTCAATTATAAGCTACCTGAATTTCAATAGTATTATGCGGTCTAGCGATCGGCGAGTCAGGAGCTAACGACGGTATATGCGACGACGCTATCGACACGTCGTCAGCGTCGATCGTATCGTCCTGCGGCGAAGAAGCGCTCGGGGAACTTGACACAGAGATAGCGCCTGATGAAGCTCTCGAAGCGAGAGCCGCTGATGACGAGAAGTTGCGGAACATCGCTAGAATTGAATCCGCGCTGGAAATTTTAGGCGTCCTGTAAAAATTGCGTTTTGTAAAACAAAGCAGCGGAATGAAAGGTGACAATGTTTATAGAATGAATGCGACGGTTCCTCTATTACCTAGAATATTTCTTTAATGATGAATGCGCTAATGTTAAATCTAAGCTCGACATCGAGTCGCTTCCTTGATTGCTCGATGTGCTATGAGGCGATCTTACTTCGACTCCGGGTGAAGGCGGTGTGCTCGACGCTTTCGCTTTGATCGTTCGGTCGGATATGACAGCCATCGGTATTGTTATAGTGTTCACCATGTCTACGTCCGAACTGGAACTCATCTCTGCGGAAACTTTGTTAAGCAATCTAGCGAAAGTTACTTTTTTCTCTAATTTAGGATCCGATATTTGTCGCATGGAGGGTGAGGTTGACGGCGAGGATCCTTCACTAGCGAACGAAGTGTCTTTATTTTCTACTCCATATTCTACAAAAGCGGGGGCGCTTTCGACTGTACTCAAAGTTTTCTTTTCGGACATTTGTATCAGCTCCCCCATGGTGATTTTTTTCGAATGATCATTTGCAGCCGCTGGACTTATAAGTTGTTGTAAGATTTGTTTCTTCTCCGCTGCATTTTTCTTGGTCGGTGTTGAATTATTTCGTTTTTTACGCGGTGAAGGTGAACCTGTACATAAAGAGAATATGAAGAGTCGGAAAATTGGCTCATTAAGTTCTACAAAGCGTAAACAGAACAACAACAACACGACGATTGAAATATAAGATTAAATCATGCACACTATATTCATTGTATGAACATTAAAGGTGCATCTAATGAAAGCCAATCATTTTGGTTTTAGACTTTCAAAGTTTTTTTAATATAGTCCGGGAGCCAGCAGCAGATTTTATGACCAAGTTCCTCTCAAGCGGTAATTAGTAAAATGCATCAAAGTATAGTATTATGAAGCCTCGTGAACGTCAGCTGGAGCTCGGTTGGGGGGAAGAGCGGTTGTAGCCTCCCGTATCAGCTGACGGTTTTTCCACCAAGATACAGCCAGCTGACATATATATTTATCCACAGTTACATATAAGCTATCATCAGGTAAATTTTTCTTTAAAAATAACGGAAAGAATAATGGAAATAACGGAAAATAAATTTTTCTTTAAATTTAACTTTCATGTTCGAGACACCAGCTGACGTATAATACACCATGTTGTAACCAGCTGACTATTTTTTTTCGTTGAGATATTGGGTTAGCTACAATTTGACAAATTTTTAGCTAAGAGGAAATGAATCAATGAATGTATTTTTTTTCCTATGTGCGTGGGAGGCTACAACCGCTCACCCCCCCAACCGAGCGCCAGCTGACGTTCACGAGGCTTTATAATACTATACTCTCATGCGTCTGACGAATTATCTCTTGAGAGGAAATAATGAACCAAATTTGCACCTGGCTCCCTAACCAATAAATTTATCAAAGTTAATTTTTAACGATACAATATAACTGCAACATAAAAGGATAATCGCTAAGATGATTTCCATCTAACATTTGTAGGACATTGCTATATGTCATTAGCGTTAACAATATTTAAGAGTTACAAAAATTAAATAATATTAATACAAAAAATAGCGTTGGCAGAGAACAGTGTCCACATGCATGAAAGCTACAGTCTAAATGAAATCAGATTTTACATTGTCATAAAGTATTTTTTGAAAAGCTCATAGTAAAATTAATAGAAAGTAGTAATAGAAGCAGAAGAGAAGCCATAAGAAATTGACAATGAAATATCTGAAGAAGATTTGGACGATCTAAAAAGGTGCTAACGTAGGAAGGAGCGTCTATACAGAAGATGCGTGTAGTAAAGTGCAAACATCAATCTCGCTGAAGTAATTTAGCATTCCAGAAAACGTGTCATTCGGGTTGCAAAGGTACATCCAATAAGCTATGTACACACCGCGCGCTCCGCATTGTAATGTGCGTGTGTGATTGTTACTAAGTTTGATGAAGAGTCGTGTGTTGTGGCTTGTGATGAAGCTGTATTATTGTAAATACAGTGTTGGGTGAGGAAGCAAGTATCCTGACGTATTGTACGTCATAGTAAACAATTGAAGTAGTTAATACATTTTTAAAGTTTTACAAATGTTTAATTAAAATACAATAATAAATTACAATCTTAGCTTTAGGTACTTGTTGTGATCTTAGAAGTACAGACTAACGACGACATCGAAAAATGAGATGGTAAAATGTATGAATATGGTCGGACGTTATGTCATTGGCGTAACAACACCAACGAAGGCACGTAGAAATCTCTTTATTGAGGATGAAGTATGAAAGAAATAGTACAATTTGCAATAAAATCTAAAAACGCTGAAAACTGTATAAAACATGTGTACTTATTTCTCTTGTGTACATGTTACTATTATTTTTTACAAAGCACACGACTGGCTTATACTAGCCAATTTATTAAGTAGATAATTCTCAACGGAACAACTGTTTCGTTGGCGGTTGTTACGCCGTGGGGAGTGCGGAGAGCGCGGCCGCTCCGCTCCTTACGTGTGGGCGGCGGCTTTAACAGATCGTCCAAACTAAAGGTGCGCGCGGCCCGCGGCTGCGGCAGGCCGGCGAGCCCCGCGCCCGACGGCTTGCGGATACCGAGCCGCGTGAGCAGCGTGCGGCCCTCGGCACCGCCCGCCCCGAGCGCCCCGCCCGCCCCGCCCCGCCCGCCGCGCGCCGCTCGCGCGACCGCTGCGGACAAACACCACCCGCCTTACCGGCCGCCCGCTCAACGCTACCGCGGCAGCGATAGCGATACCGACACAACGTGTACCGACATAACGCGAACCGACACAAAGCGTATTGACACAACGCGTACCGACACAAAAATGCGTAGTGACATAACTTGTATCGAGATAATACGATACTGACACAACGCGTATTAGACAACGTGAAACAGATGCTACACGGTACGGACATAACGTGATATCGACATAATGCGTACCGACACAACGCGTGCCTACATAACACGTACCGACATAACACGTACCAATACAACACGGTACCAATATAACATAACGCGTACCGATTCAACGCGGTGCAAACGTAACACGGTGTCGACACGTGATACCTACACAACGCAGGCGATTAACGAAGCACTACTCTCATTTTATTTATTTATTTTTATTTATAACACTTTGTTCGCTCTTATTTGGTAAAATTAACAAATACGACGAACAATAGTTGAGACTTGATGACTAACCTAACCTAACCCATTACGCGTTGAAATTAAACTTTTAAACGTGAGAAATATAGCACTATGGGTAAATTTGAGTAAAATATTGAAAAATGAAATCTTTTGTCGCGATATTAATTAGTATTTGATTATAAAAAACCGGTTTAATAAAAAAAAATCAAAGCGTACGCAATTTACAAAAATTTTGCTACAAAAGACCTATCATTTCCATAATTTTATTAAGTCCGCGGTAGGTATTGAACGCACGGCCGGCCCCAACTAAGTCACCTACCTGGTCCGCCTATCGCTACCCGCTAGGGCTCCCTCTGCGGCACGGCGGCGTACCGCTGCCGTTCGCCTCTCGACGCTGTTTCATAGAAACACTAATGCAACAAGTAGTCCTACTTTATGATACTTTTTCTATATGATGTACAGTTTTGTATACTTTTGCTCATTTTGTATACTTTTTAAGGATATTGTAGAAATACTATTCAGTTTGCTTGACCGTCGACACAGTTCTTGAAATTATGTGGATTGTAAGCAATTTGAAATCGTCAACAAAAATACTTTACACAGCATTCAATTTAATTAGTTCTGTGTCTATATTTTGCTGCATTTATTTAATTAAGTAGAACTACTGATCGAATTAGTTTTTCTGAGGCGCGTCATAAAGTATTTAAAGATAAATTACAAGAATAGATATTGTTTTAATAACCGTTGACACACAATATTCTACGTACTTAGAGAATATCATCTTACATCGCAAAAATATTAAATTTATGCTATAAGATTACTTTTATATGATAGAATCTATTGTTATTCAACATTAAGATTACGAGAAAATTGCGAATGTTTAATGTTTCATTTTCTATAGACTTTTGTACCAGAATAACATTTTGGTCTACTGCAACTTGTAAGCAAACGTTAGCAATTTTCGTTACCATAGAAAGAAATGAGATCAAATCGACAGCTTGTGTAGTCAAGTGCTTCAAGTTCTGCCTAACTAAAGCCGTTAGTGTAGATTTACCTAAAATACGTGGGAAGCTTGTGAGGTTTCTGATTTCTTTCCGTGTTCTGTGCCTTTATGGAAAATAATGAAATATTACTTACGTCTCGCACACCTGTCTGCTTCTTCTGCTAAGAGTTTTTCTATTTTTTCTGGAAAGTGTCGTTTTGCGCACCACACGAGGCCGACCATACCCAATACAGTGAACACGGCAAATAAGCCGAGCCAAAATGGTTCCTGCATCATTCTGGTGCCCAAACCAACGATGTTGGGGGTCGGGTTCGGTATTTCACATCTGAAATTATTTTAAGTTTAACAAAATTTTATTTGACTTTTGTGATTTGAATGTTCTACTGTATAATATTTTCAATTGTTAAAGAAACAGTTGTTTTATTTTTTTGTACTACTTTCTTGTTACTTTAAAATGAAAACGATATTGTGGTTTTTTCATATTTACTAAAGTAGCATTGGACAATTGTGTTCACCTCTCTAGAGGGGATTTTATTGGAAAAGATTTGTCGTTATCTTCCTTGTACACATAGTATCACCGAATATAACCTGATTGTAGTGCAGTGCAGTCGCTGGCTACAGTATGTTGTGCGCACTCAAAAAACACAGTATTTTTATCATTTAACCTAAAATAATCGCTTAGGCTTTACTTTACTGACAGTGTATAGAAATAGACCTAGCGCTGTATATTATCTACATTCTGAAGTTAGTGCGGTCTCGGAGCGTGGATAAAATGCATTAGTGGTGAATGATAAAAAAACGACGTGTGGGACTCGGGGACTGCGGCGGTAAAGCTATTGCATGCTATGCCTTCAAGCCACACCTCCGTGCCCGTCGGAGTGAGGAGCGTGAGGTTTTTTCGTTACGGAATTTCTCGATGCGGTCCCCGCGCTTAAGGCCCGCGATAGAAGCTATGCAATAGCTTAAAATAGAAATATGTTGTTTGCGATGATCACTGAGACGCACTCTACTCTCTACTACTACTGACCGCTTGCCCTTCCAGGAGGGGTTGCACTGGCACAGGAAGTTGCCGGCGCGCTCGAGGCAAGCCCCGCGGTGGTTGCAGGGCCGCGCGGCGCACGCGCGCACGCGCTCGTTACAGCGCCGCCCGCGCCAGCCGCGCGCGCACGAGCAGCGGTACCCGCCCCCCGCACCCGCACCGCCCGCACCGGCCTCATCCCCCCCGACACCGCCAGACCACTCCGTGCAGTTTCCGTATATGCATGGGGAGCGCTCGCACGCGGTGAGGGCGCAGAACGCGCCTGTGCGAGAGAACGCTTGGTCAATGAACTTGTATGACGTAACAAACTGTACCGCAGTTTCTATCACGTAAAAAATATAAAAATGGAAAAAGTCTGATAGTGCTTGCCGAGCTACTTGCCACGCGTCTGAACGTACCTTTCTGCTCATTTAACTTCAATCCAATCATTCATAGGCAATTTATATAGGTACGACATACATAATAAAAAAAAATCTTTTTTTTTTGTTGAAAAAATGTAAAATCGAAATTCACTGAACTACACGGAATTTTAAAAATTAAAAATATTAAGTAATAGTGGCATATAAAATTGATAATCGACTATGTGTTTTAAATTCACACTTCTTTTAAAGAAAATGGTCCTTCGAGCTAAAAAGTAAATATATGTTTCCGAAATAATGTGACACAAAATCATATTTTAAAAGATATTTTTTTAAAAAAAAGCTTTTAACTCGTTAGCTTTAAAATTTATAATTCAATAACTTACCTGTATAAAACCCAGAACATTGACAGAAGTTTCTGGAATCATTTGCAGTGCAACGGCCATCATGGAGACAAGGGTTTGGGTAACACGAATCTAAATTCGTTTCATCGGGAAGCGCAAGCATTTTGTTATGGTATTCGGGATCTGAAAAAAAAAATAATGAGTTTGTAGCTGTTCATTAGTTGCTTAATTTTTAGAACATTATTAGCTTGAAATAAAACAACCACAGAAAACAACCAATCAAGATGACTTATAGCAATACATCAATCGTGTTTACAATTTGTAAATATTTAACCTTTCGCGTACAGTCAGAAGCATAAATATATTACCATTTGCAGATTAGCAATAATATCTGTCATAAGAACGGGTTCAATAATATCTGTCTGACCGTATACAGCAAAAATATCTGACATTAGTAGGCAGCATAATAAAGTGGCATCAAAATTATGTGACGAAAATGTTACAGCAAATAATTGTGACAACCTCTCGAAGCATAAATATGTGACGTCACCTAGGAGGCAATAATATCTGACACAATTTTATAATTCTGTATTGTAAAATATAATTGATTCAAAATTGACAAAAAAGCATAAATATGTGACACTAGCTTTCCGCCCGTGGCTTCGCCTGCGTTTTCACAGAAATACCGCATAGTTCCCGATCCCGTGGGAATTTTGGGATAAAACCTATCCTAAGTATTAACCCAAGTTACCCTTTATATGTCTGCTAAATTTTATTGTAATCGGTTCAGTAGATGTCAGTAGTATTTGCGTGAAAGAGTAACAAACACACACATACATCATCATCATCATCATCATCCTCACAAACTTTCACATTAATAATACTAGGTTAGTAGGATAGGAAGTAGGATTATAGTAGGACTAGTAGGATAAGATAGGATAGGATTTTAAAAAGGCCAAACGTTTTTTTATTGAATTAGTGTTTTGTATTTTGCTGGGGTAAGAATATGAACAAAAGACACATTATATTTTGTAAATATTTTTTTTATGAAATTACGATAATTTGATAACTTGCCATAATTTTCGATACTCAAGAAAATAATAGCAATATTATAAGTAGGCTAATTATAGGTAAATGAAAATGAATAACGGAGCAATCGTGTCAAACGCCGCTAACGTCAAATATAACAAAACATGTGACAAAACAATTTCTAAATAATACACGAAGGTTACACTGAACCTTCAAATAAAATAGATCTACCCAAGTGGTCATTCATATAAGTATATATATGAATACTTTAATTTTGTCATGATATGATATCCTTCTAATATAATAAATGCGAAAGTTCGTGAGTATCATGTAAGGATGTTTGTTACTCTTTCACACAAATAAAAGACAAAATGGAATTTAGCACACTCATAGAAGGTAACTTAGATTAACGCTTATGAGAGCTTTTATCTTGGAAATCCCACTAACGAACGGGAACGGGAACTATGCGGGTTTTTCTTTGAAAACGCAGGCGAAGCCGCGGGTGTTAAGCTAGTAGGATATAATATCAAGACATACAATATGTAGTATACAACGACGGCACATATTAATTAATATGGTAATAATGTTTTAAAACAACGTAGTCAAAATAAAATTTATTTATTTTGTACTAGATTTCCGCCCGCAGCTTCGCCCGCGTTTTCAAAGGAAAACCCGCATAGTTCCCGTTCCCGTGGGGTTTCCGGGATAAAACCTATCCTATGTGTTAATCCAAGTTACCCTCTATATGTGTGCTAAATTTCATTGTAATCGGTTCAGTAGTTTTTACGTGAAAGAGTTACAAACATCCATACATCCATACAAACTTTCACATTTATAATATTAATTTTGTATTAATTCAATATTAAATTGAAAATAAAATTGCGTCAGATATTATTGCTTCCTATTTGATGTCACATATTTATGCTTTTTGTGTGGAATCAACGCAAAATACAGAAATATAAAATTGTGTCAGATATTATTGCCACCTAGTCGGTGTCACATATTTATGCTTTGTGTGAGGAATCGATGCAAAATACAGAAATATGAAATTGTGTCAGATATTATTGCTTCCTAGTTGAGGTCACATATTTATGCTTTTTGTGAGGAATCGATGCAAAATACAGAAATATGAAATTGTGTCAGATATTATTGCTTCCTAGTTGATGTCACATATTTATGCTTTTTGTGAGGAATCGATGCAAAATATAGAAATATGAAAATGTGTCAGATATTATTGCTTCCTAGTTGATGTCACATATTTATGCTTTTTGTGAGGAATCGATGCAAAATACAGAAATATGAAATTGTGTCAGATATTATTGCTTCCTAGTTGATGTCACATATTTATGCTTTTTGTGAGGAATCGATGCAAAATATAGAAATATGAAAATGTGTCAGATATTATTGCTTCCTAGTTGATGTCACATATTTATGCTTTTTGTGAGGAATCGATGCAAAATATAGAAATATGAAATTGTGTCAGATATTATTGCCACCTAGTCGGTGTCACATATTTATGCTTTGTGTGAGGAATCGATGCAAAATACAGAAATATGAAATTGTGTCAGATATTATTGCTTCCTAGTTGATGTCACATATTTATGCTTTTTGTGAGGAATCGATGCAAAATATAGAAATATGAAAATGTGTCAGATATTATTGCTTCCTAGTTGATGTCACATATTTATGCTTTTTGTGAGGAATCGATGCAAAATATAGAAATATGAAATTGTGTCAGATATTATTGCTTCCTAGTTGATGTCAGATATTTATGCCGTGAGAGGTTGTCACAATTATTTGCTGTAACATTTTCGTCACATAATTTTGATGCCACTTTATTATGCTGCCTACTAATGTCAGATATTTTTGCTGTATACGGGCAGACAGATATTATTGAATTAGTTCTAGTGACAGATATTTTTGCACATCGCCCCCTAGGCATATATTATTGCTCGTGACTGTACATAATTATATGTATATGATATCACAATAAGCTCTACGTGTGCAAGTCAGAACTTTAATATCAACAAATACACAAACTCACCGCTATCCACACTTATCTCCACATCCACATCCAATGGAGTACTATCAGAATGTTGCGTAATGATGAGTGTGTGTAAGTTGGAGCGCACGAGTAACGGGCTTGTCGCAGAGACGCCCGCGCACACCGCCCGCCGCGTGCCTGAGTTTGAGGTGTATGGGTCTTCCACCTGGAAGATAATGGAGTTAAGATTATTTCCAAAAGCTTTAATAAGATAATTATTTGACCATTTAACAACGACATAGCGTTTTTAGTTTAGCACGTTTGTAGTTTCCTACTGTTAACTAATTTTGCAGTTCATTACTAAATTTGAGTTGATTTGAAAATATGAAATAAAATACAATAATTCGAATTGACGCATGTTATTTAACATCCTAGACACTAGGATACTTAAAAAAAAACAATTATATTTAACCGAAAATGCATTAACTTATAAGTAAACATAATTAAAAATAAATGCAAAGCCTCTCTGATATAATATACACTAGTTTATTAAAATTATTAAGCATAAACATTCCATTTAACAATAAAGTACAAAACAGTTCTCTATACGCACCTCAATCCACCCCTTGCCTTCCCCACACGGCCACAGCTCCTTCACCCCACCCTCTCCATCCTCCCCACTTCCCCCACCATCCCCACTTCCCCCATTCCCCCCACTCGCTACCGACGCAAGCTTCGCAGCACCAAACGAAACTCCTATAGTATGTGCGGGTGGTGCTACCGCTCTATATCGCACGATACCGTGGTATGGGAGAGGCCAATTTGGAGGTGTAATGTGGCCCCGAGTGGTAGGCAGTTGAAGTACATGGGTTATGTTGAGCGAGTTCACTGGAATGCAATATGTAAAAATTCAATAGGGGTACGATTTGACCCGAATGGACGTCGTTTTGTTGGAGCACGTGGGTTATGTTGAGTGAGCTCACTGGAATAAGTTATGTGACAATTTAATACATAAATATATTAAAATAAAATGTTCAACATTAAAAATTGTGCTATCGTGAGACCATTACAATACAATTACGACAATGACTTAAATTTTGCAGATTACGAATTTTGTCAAAATTATAATTGGATTGTAATGACTGACAATTGAATTGTAATGTTGTGAAAATAAAATAGCGGACTTGAGGCCCAGTTAACAAGTTAAGATATCGCTTGACATGTAAAACTTAAAATTAACAAACTTATCTACACTCCAAAAATTAAAATTACCTGTCTTATAATGCACCACGAATACAACACGAGCCACATTGGATTCCGTCCTACATATCGCAAACGTAACATTCACATTTCTGGAATGTTCTAAGAACTATTCCGTCTAGAATAACTTCTAGGAACGAGTCGGCAGATGGCACTGTGATATTTTACGACACAACAATTAACAAACACACAGACATACCCATTTCATAATGCGCCACAAATCCAATTCCCGTCACATTAGCTCCAGTTTTATACCGCAGACGTAACACTTCATTTTCCGATACAAATAATCCACCAGTGAGTAAACTCGCGTTCTGGAATGTTCTAAGAACAGTTCCATCTAGAATAATTTCTAGGAACGAGTCGGTAGATGGCGTTGAAATGTTCTGTGATACGCCGTTGAGGAATGTACCGTAGCCGAAGTCGTAGTGGCTTATGTTGAGGAACACGCGCTTGCCTGGAAGAGATTGCAAAATAAATATATTATTGATGAATTTATTATAGAAGAATTTTGGGTATTGTGTATTGAATATTTTAATAAAAATTCACTAACGATAAAATTGACTCAGTTTTAATATACTTGTCTATAAGTACTAAATTCAGTTAGTTTGTAAATGTATAGTTAGTACTACGATTAACATGAGAAAGATATGGGCAGTTCTTTTACATATTATATAAAAATTTCAATAAAATTTTTTGCTATCCGATTATTTTTAGTAAACAAGCAATTATTATTAAAAAAACAAAATACCCGACTGCACACGCATACATATTTTTTTAAAGGGAAATTTAGAAAAAATATTATTATGTCTTTATCCCGTGGGACTTTTAGGATAAAATGTATCCTATGACACTCCCGTAATCAAGACAAATCTAACGATACCTCATACATCAAAACCCATCAAGCCGTTTAGGCTACAGGTGGTCACAAAGGAAAAGACATACATACATACTTACATACACTCGAAAAACATTACCCTCCTTCTTTGGCAGTCGGGTAAATAGAGAGAATAACATAATCCTGATAACATTTCCACGGTTTCTTTCAAAGTTGAATCAAATCTTCTGTTTTACAAAATATTAAATTTCAATTCAAATTACTACAAAATTCACATATGTATATATAATACTAGACTAGATTTCCGCCCGCGGCTTCGCCCGCGTTTTCAAAGGAAAACCCGCATAGTTCCCGTTCCCGTGGGATTTCCGGGATAAAACCTATCCTATGTGTTAATCCAAGTTACCCTCTATATGTGTGCTAAATTTCATTGTAATCAGTTCAGTAGTTTTTACGTGAAAGAGTAACAAACATCCATACATCCATACTTACAAACTTTCGCCTTTATAATAGTATTAAGATAAGATAAGATTAAGATTACAAAGTCACGTTACCTGCCGGCGCCAATATATCAATAGTGCAATCCAAATCCGGCAACAAAAAATGCGGGTAGTTGGGGCTCGAGATAGTTCCCGCTTTAGAAGTGTACGTGCGAGAGGGACAGTCTGTTAGTTCTACAGCCTCCCATGTGAGTGAGAAACCCGTGCCTTGTATACTGGAAGGGTAAATAATTGATTTTTTGATGTAATATGTAGCAAATATACCTAAATAAATTCATTAACATCAGAAAAAAATCTAATTTTAATTTGCTTATGCCTATTTTTAACATTAAAATGTACAAGTATTTATGTTGTTTTATATCTGATAAAGGCTTTTGCGCATTAAAATTGATAGGTTTGGTGTACGTTTACAACCTAATAAAAAAATGTTGTGTGGTTTTATGAAACCACGGTAATAGTGAAACTGTTCGAACGGTTCCGAACACTGCACTCGGCAGTCGACCGTCACGCGACATGCGCTACATAGACAAAAAAGTTTGAGACGATGTAGGTAATAAAAGTTTCACTTTAAAAGATTTTGTTCAACATAGAATAGCTAAAGATTACAAATTCATAATAAATGTGGGTAGTTGTATACTCACCTATAATCAGAGTGAAAATGAACTATAGCCTCATTGCTCGATGCGACCCAGCGCACTTCACTTAATGTGCCGCAGTACCGAGCCGATTTTGTTCCAACCACGTCGCGAAACTGAAATACATAAGAAAAATAGTAATAGAAATATGAAGAAACGTATTTGTACAGAAAAAAATCATAAAATCATAATATACTTAAATATTTTTAAGTGTAAGAGGAAAGCTTTCATTTTCCACACATATCATGCAGCTTCATGCAAGTAATGCTTCGCGACCTGTTAACTGTGAACGTCAGTATATATTACGTACCTAGCACCTTCGTAGTACATAAATAAAAACATCAAACTACTAGTTTTGAATAAGTATAACTAAGATGTTTTTGATGTTAGCGAATCACCACACAGATTTAAAGGCGGATATTTATCCGCCGCAACGATGATGCAGAATATTTATTTTCTCTTTTATATTTATTACCAACAAACTAATTAATGTATTAAAATACACTATTTAAACATGCAATTATTGATTTTATTGCAATTATTGACACAATGATATAGCTAATCACTTCAATATAATCATAGAAACCGCGTACGAGACTCACTTGTTCCGTTTCACTCGCGTACGGTAAAGGGTGGGACGAGCTTGTTAGCATACGCAGAGTGCGAATCAGGAAGAAATCTTCAAGAATAAAGTAGCTTTATAAACTCACTACAATATAATGGTACAGACAGTCCTGCTGGTACGCGATGTACAACTAGTACGAGGCTTACCTGCCTTGTTATATTCGCGTACGGTATAGGGTGTGATGGGCTTGTTAGTGCAACTAGAGAGTAAAGTAAAGCAAAGTATACACTAACCTCAACATAATCATACAAACAGTCCCTCTGATACTCAATGTCCACATCCCGTAACACGAGCACGAGGCGGGATCGCGGTACTCCGCGTACGACGCTCACTTGTTCCGTTTCACTCGCGTAAGGTAAAGGGTGGGATGGGCTTGTTAGTACTCCTAGAAAGTGAATATGCTGTAATTAATATTATAAAAAAAATATGTGTAATTCGACAGCAATATAATAAGCAATAGTTATATATTAGTACTAGCAGTCCGCCCCGGCTTCGCCCGTGGTACATATTTACGTTTTCTCTACGTAAGCACCATCCTCGTACTTCAAGGAATATAATAAAAAAAGAATTAACGAAATCGGTTCAGCCGTTCTCGAGTACCAACACATTTTGCGATTCATTTTTATATATAAGAAGACTAGCAGTCCGCCCCGGCTTCGCCCGTGGTACATATTTACGTTGTCTCTACGTAAGAATCATCCTCGTACTTCAAGGAATATAATAAAGAACAGAATTATCGAAATCGGTTCAGCCGTTTGTGGAGGAAGGAAGGTGGAATTCCTCCATCGAAAAAGGGAGGATCCTCGACCAGTCAACTTGACTGGCCGGCCGTTAAGGCCCCGATGGATGATGTCGGAAAGTTGTATATATAGCTCTGTAGCGAAAACATTTCGCTTGCGCGATTCAGAGCGAGGTGTCGCTACACGTTCTCGAGTTATGCGCTTACCAACACATTTTGCGATTCATTTTTATATATAAGAAGATACCAGAGAACCTATCAATAATGTTGTACCTAACGACTTTATCAGGTGTGTGCAAATTGCAATGATTGCTTTTTCATCCACGAGATGATTCAGTTAATCATGCCAAGCAGCCATCTCACTTTGACTTCTATTCGTGTGTGCGTTAGGGTGCACTCACACACATCAGTCACCGTCAAGTCACCGATGACTGATCGGTGACGGTTTGTGTACGTATTCACAAACACCAGTCACCGTCATGTTGTCCGTCAGTCACGTCGCCGGTTTGACTGAATCATTGAACACATACATCAGGTTAGTCAGTGATTAGACGTGTGTCACCCTAGAGAACATGTAGCAATTGACGGTAGCACGACGCTGACTGAACTGAGACGTGACGGCACCGGATGAGTGGGGATAAAAGTATGATACATGTATGGAAAGATTATTTGACGTGCCTGACCGGTGACGTCACTGATAGATTTCGTGCCGGCGACTGTCGTGTGGGAACAGAGTCATACTAGAACTATTGATACATATTTTTTTTTAATCCTGTCCGGTGACGTGCCGTGACGGTGACTGATGTGTGTGAGTGCACCCTTAGTGTAGCATTTTTGAAGATCGAATGTTATGTTGGTAACACATCTATAATCTATATGTTTTACTTAGGTACCTATAATATCATTGGGTGTATGTATGTATATCGTTTATAACCCATCTAAATCTCATTATAATCGTGTGTAGGTATGTTTTCGCCTGTAATCACTCACCACTAGCGCCCTCTACAGTCTGGTTGGAACGCACCAGCCGCGCGGCGAGGCGACGCTTGCACACAAACCCGCCCGTGAGAGAACAACGACGTAGTGCCCAATATAACCCGCTCGGTTGTGACGGTACGGGGGAGGTTTTCCACTGCGATATATTTTTTTATTTTTATTATCTTTATTTGGGATAAAAAAAACAGTAACACATTAAAATAAACAAATGTCGTATACAATAACATTCACAAATGCATATGAACGTTTACAATTTAAATTAAAACATCAAAATGGTAAATTTTTTTACTTAGATTGTAACTATGTTAAGTGTGTTAATGTTTGTATGGAGATTTAATATTATAGTATTTATTTATACAATTTAAAAACTAAGAAGCCCTCATGAATTTTATTTAATCATGTATGGAATTAGTAAGCTTTTACAGTGTAGAGTCGGGTAGAAACTTAAAGACCAACCAGATAAATAAGCTTGCTATTTATCCAACAACACCAATACATATAATGTTTACCACGAATATATCCTATCCCTATTGTTTTAAAAGTAAAGATATAAACATATAAGTAATTTCAAAGTTAAGTTATTGCAACGTTTAAGAGGCTACAGCAACGTGGTTACAAGTAATAGCCTTAATTAAAGAAATAATCGCGTTAAGACTTGGTACAGCTACAGCTGGTTGGTCGAAACCTATTTAAAATGTTTTAATTTCTATAAGTTCAAAATTGTCGTATTGTATTTTATTTCAGTTTCCTTAATCCTTATACATAATATTCTAGAAATATAAAAGTTTATTGTAATGCAAATAATATTATAAACAATCCAATATGTTTGTTTGGGCACATTTATTGAGCAAACACATATTTGTCCCAACGACCAACGTTACTATTGAACGAAATATTGCTGTTATTGTTTGTCAATATTTATTTACGGCAGTGATGTTAATTTTTTGGTAGTTATTGTTTTTTTCAATAACTTTGCAATTTTGCTTGCAAATAAATAAAAGTTAATATAAGTACTAGGCCACACTATTGTCTATATGCTTTTGTTTTACAAAGAAGAATACTAAACCGAACATGAAGACTCGATATAAAATACTTGTGACGACTGTAAAAATTACAAGCAAGTTTATCGCAAAATCCCCGTCATTTAAAAATAATACATCTGCATTTCCGACCGAAAAAGGGTCAGGAAGGGTAAAGTGAGAATGATACAGATAAAAAATTGTTATCCATTCAAATAAGGGTCGTTGCTTACGTGACACATTTCTTAATATTTTTCTGCATGGACAAATGTTGACAAATGAGCTGCTGGTAAATTTTTATTCGATTTTCAAAATTTTTTGCGTTTTTTTTTAATAATTAAAGTCTCAATATAATATTGCTTTTATGTCATATCTAGAGAGTTAAAAGACTTTCACGTCGCTGATGAAATTGAGTGAAACAGCGAGATCGATCATAATTAGTTGGATGAAAGGATTCTTACTTTGGGGAGTAGATACTACATATTTTGAAAGCTTTCCACATTCGTAAAATACGTTTATTTTTATTAAAATTTTGGGTTACACGTTTATTTTTATGATTGTGAAAGTGACCGATTGTGAAAAAAACTTGATTTATATAGTGTTTACTTACGAGTTTTCTTCTCGTTTCATCTTTACATTACATTGAAAATATAAAAATCTTAGTTACTTAGATTTTTATATTTTCAATGTAATTTATTATTAGCTATTATATATAATACTAAATCTATCCCTTTGGGTGCTAGCCACGCGCCAAGTCAGTAAGTACACTTATCCAGCGCTGTCCCTATAATATTATTACACAAGGCTCGCGCTGAGCTATTGTATCAGGGCAGCGCTATGTCAAATTATCTTACCTGCACAGCCAAACAAGTATCACCCGCTTCCTCCGTATCATTGTACGGCGGCCACGCGGTATATCCCAGCGCGGACCCATCGAGCCACGCTAACGGCGCTTCCAGCGCTAACTTCGCCCCAAGCCAGTGCACTACACCAGCGCTGTATTCCCCGCTCTGTCGGATGCCTGATACGATAAAGCGCTGTTCTTCCGCTGAATGGATGGACGCGAGTTGCATGTTGAGGCCTTCGCATATCTGCGGATGGTGTTAGTTTTTTAGTGTTAAGTTTTAGATGGGTGTCGAATTGGCGTTTTTTGTTTCGAGTTACATGTAATTGAATCTACTTATAACATCATGGTCTAATATGTGGTACCTACCTACCTACTACCTTACTAACATTAAATAAGAAAAATAACATACCTAATTCCGTAAGTAACGCAAGTTTAGAGGTAATTTAATAAAAATAAACTAAAATAACGTGTAGCTACTTTAAAAACTTATATAAAGTTTTTACAATTTTATATATCGAAGTCTTGAAAAGTCTTGAACGAGTTTGCAGTGCAAATATTATTTCTCTCAAACTTGATTCCACGTGATCTTAAACAAACGTTTCGAGCTACGAGGTATTTCTTAAACATACAAGCATAATTTTATAAAAATATAAATCTAACTTCTGGCTTTCTTATTTGATGTAGTAAAGAGGCTATAAAATAAATATGTGCACTGAATTAAGACGGTTTTACACATGATTTAGCGACAAAAGGGAAATTTGTCGTGAAATAGGAGTGAAAGGTTTATTTACCATAATGATAAATTCTCTATTCCTACGTTAAATAGCTAGAATTTGCCTTTTATCTTAACATCAATATATATAACGCAAATTATTACATGTCCAAAATGTTATAATAATCCTCCGAGAAAATTACCAGCATGGAACTGTAAAATCGCAGCCGTCCTAAGGGAGAAATAAATTCGCAGAACGCGCTACAAGCTTGGAAACCCAATTGTATAAAAGGATATCTCTTGAAATGGGTACATTTCATCGTTTGAATAACAAAACATCTAACTCGCTTTTGTATTTCACTTTTATTTTATCGCACGGAATGAAAAGAGTAGACAAATTGTAGGGAAAGTATTTCGATTTAATCATAGTATACAAGATTTTTCGTCAATAGTAATGGCAGTGACAAGATTTATCATTTATTTTAATTATAAAATTTTAATGAATATTTCCCATATTTCATAACTACCATATTATTTATTGTGAAAATGCAACAGATCGTATAATTTCGGATCAAACCGCAAAGAACCTAATTTTAAACAAGATAAAGGTATAATTTAAGACACAAGTAGCTCATTTCCCCGAAACAAAACTTCTCCAGTATACGATCGAAATACGATCACACAAATATCATTCGATTAACACTAGATTGCGCTGCTGATCACTACCAAACTCACAATTCGGAACTCGCAACTCAAACAATTACAATAATCAAGAGCGCAGATTGACTAAATTACCCGTGGGCAAAGTTAGTCGGGCAAAGTGAGTTGCGCTCGTTAGTCGTATCGATTCGCAACTTGGCGGCGGGAGAAATGATCCAAAAAATTGCCAACACCATTTCACACTCCGCTTCGCATCTTCGAGATTACTTCTAAAACACTTTATTAGCCAAACTTTTCGCATTTTTTTCAATTTTAAGTTTTGTGTCACGTTTGCGCTGTGCTTATTAGATTGAATTTTTCGAGTGACTTTTCTCGATGCAATTTAAATCCGTTTGTTTGATGATTCAGTTATTATTGATCTGTGTTCAACGTCGTCATTTGTTGAACTGCGTTCAACGTTGGAATGTCTTAACGTCTGATATCCTAACTACCCTTCTGTGGGTTATCTACAAAGTTACTAGGTTACAATACTTCTCATACTTAAGCTTGTTTTAGTTTAAAAACCGAGTCCGATCGTATTTAAGGGATTTTTTACTTAGAATAGTTATTTATGGTACTATTAAACGTCACACAGAGCTCTTAGACTACATCCGTAACAATGATGGATGATAGCAGCAGAAACTTTTACGGAAAATGCACAATCATTTTCCATTACTTGCGATATGAATTGCATATTTTATCAGGAAATATCTCACCTGCTTCGCCGTGTCCCAGGAGGCTCGCGGGTAACCAGAGAATAGATAGCAGTAGCCGTTGAATAGGATTTGCTTCGAGTCCATACATGATTGAGCTGAGAATAAATACTTGCATTATTTAGTGAGAGGGAAATATCTCGTTCCTTAATAACTGTAAGAATAATAAAATAATAAAACAGAGTGCATTTTTTTAATTATATTGTTTGGTACCACAGGTACCTATTAAAATATAGGATTTATTAATCAATAATTTTTTTTGATTCGTTTTGATATCGAAAAGTTTTTCTTTTATTTTTTTCACAAATTATTAGCTTCTCAGCTATACCTAGATGTTTAGTCTGTGTGTCGATTTGTTTATTCCTAAAAATAAACTACTCATAATGCATATTCACCTAAATATGAATATAAACAATACACAAATGATCAATATACTAAATTGGCAATGCCTCTAAACATTTAGTAGCCATTCCTCGAACATGTCGAAACTCCGCACTCGATCACTTCACAAGCCATAAACTAACCTTACTTAACTATCGCATCTCTGTCTCGTCTCAAATAAAACTAAGCTACAGTAAGCCGGTATAAGCCCGGCTTAATGGAGCGGAGTATAAGCCGAAAAGATGATACAATAGGTACAGTGTGCAAATATTGTGCACGAATGAAAACTTCAAACGTCTAGCTTTAGAGAACCTTTTGTTGCTATTGATTTTTCATCTTTATTAATCTCTTTAGTTAATCGTCAGTGCAATATTTTCTCGTGCTCGTTCTTTAGAGGGTTTATACAACATATTGTGAATGTAATAGCGTCTTTTTTTAATTTACAATGTGATTTGTAGTCGTTGTTTGCCGCATTTGTGTTTTATGATTTCCCAAGAAAGATGTCGAATTTCAACTGCCAGACAATCCTACTATACTCATATATAAATGCCAAAAATATCTAAAAATAAAACACTATAAAAACATTCCCACCCAAAATGCGAACATTTAAAATGTGGCCGGCATAAAACGCCACGAAAGGTCCACTCAAGTCGAGCTCGTCTGAGGACCATCCACTCGATGGCTCTACACTGTATGACTAATTAATATCTTTTTAATCAAGGGTATCCAATATTTATTGGGTATAATTTGCACTAAAAGTTCTGAAATATTTAGACCTGGGCTCTAGTGAATCGTCAGTCAGGACTAGTTTTCTAATTGCGCATTTTAATATTGAATTTTCGTGTTTTATACATATTTATATAACATATTATTATATAATTAGGCTGTGTAAGTATTAATTGCATGCGAATTTTAGTCCTAGTTATCTTGCTTATAATTATTTATATAAAATGTAATATTAATTATTTTGATAAAATGCTGTATTTCAGGTGAAGCTTTCGCAAAGTTTTCGTTATCGACTGTTCTACTTCTGCACGATGTAAAGTTCATAAAAACGATAATTAGTTCCAAAGTTGATTGCATGCTATTTAAACAAAACCAAGTCTTTTTACGTATATTTGCACACCGCTGCAAACTTATCTTATTGCCTCGAGAGACAAGAACTACACAAGTACGTTCAAAAACTTAATTAAAACTAGGACAAGCCGGCTAGTTGGATGCTAATAAAGTTTAAATGCAGTCCATTGTGTAAACTATCACAATGCGAGAAGGTTGTTATTTGTTTGTACGATCTGTTGTAGTGGCGACTGGAGTTAAGCTAACTTGTTTCGATATTATGGTACAAATAATCGTTAATTAAATGTAAAAGTCTCATCGTCCTGAAGAGGAAGGATTTTTCCCTATTAAGATGCTTAGAGTAACTGGAAGAGTCATATTAAATCAGAAAAATATTTAATCGTTATTTATTATAAGGGGTGTAAACATTTAGTACTTCCTCAAACTTTTACCACCTTTTTATGAGATAAAGATAGTTTAGCGTGATGAGAAAAGCAGACTTTTAACGATATTTTTTTGTTTTATCACCTCATTTGGTATTTATTAGTAATAACTATGTCTTATGTTTATAAATGATAGTTTTTATAGTTGCTTTAAAGATGAATCGATTTTTGGCTAGTAAAGACGTAACTGTTCTTATCACTATTATATAATATTTTTCAATACTAAAACATGTGTTTAAATCAGGCAATAGGTAAGTAAACATATTAAACAGTGTTTAAAAAACTTAAAATATTACACCGTTTGTCAAAATAAGTTCAACATTGTAATAAATTCATAGAACCACAGCACACCACACACATCCATTTTTATCACACTGTCTCGTCAAATATTGTGTTTCTTTCATACAAATAATAATCAGTAAACCAACTCAAAGCACAGCCCCCCCCCCCACACACACCACACAAAACTCACAATCACACACCCACCCAACAACTCACACCCCACAATACTCACAATCCGCCAGCGAGATCTTCGCCCGATACCCCGCGAAGTGCCGCTCATGGTCAGACCGAAACCGCAGTCTCAGCACGTGTCCCCTTGACCGGTGTCTCAACAGTTTCAACTTCCCCCCCCAGTCCCCGCACACGCGACGACGTAACCCCCCCGAAGTGCTGGTGGCTCGCCAGCCAGCACTGCGACCGTCTGATTCGGGTAACGGACTTGCTAGCTCTTCCAATACCTGGAAAAGTATTGTTTCCTAGCAACCATTGTGGTGTATAAACAACTAGACTCACGATAGTAAAAAACCTAAAGAAAGCAAATAAATTAAACAATGTTAGAGCTGCGTTGTAGAAAACATTCATTGAAATTAACACCTCATATCTTGTGGTAATAACTTATGTTTAAAGTCTTTTGTATCGCTTATAAGAAACTCTGCCTGCACGGGAGGGTTGAGTTTTGCTTTGGACAATTTTTTAGCGTGAGTCTAGTTCTTTAAATTGTACGTCAATGCTTGTAGCAGTTGTAGCTGACTATGTCCAGTCAAAAACAATTAGGAATTAGAAAAAACATAAAAAATTAAAGAAGATTATATTTTCTATCATAATATCAGTGATTATTTTTCCAACCCAAATATCGACCAATAGAATTGCACCATTCGACGTCGACGTCGACGTCGATAAGTGAAAACTCGTCTAAACTAAATTTTACAGTATGCTGTATAATTAAATTAGGAATTAGCATATTTATGGTACAAGTCGACTATTGTGTGTCGGCGTTTATTGCACGCAAAATGTATATAGACGATCTGTGGATAATGGCACTGACTGCTTTTGTATATTTTCTAATATTTCTATTGATATTCGTTGCAAGATGAATAAAAATAACGAAAACAAATAAATAGTCTATTGCGCAGTTTTAGCTTAAATTACATGAGAAGAATACATGTTATAACATAATGTCCGTTGGATCAAATATTTCCTATTTATTAGCAAGCATAAATTTCTTATTTATAAGCAGACCCATATTCTAGTAATAAACTGCCTACATCGCGCAATTTTCTAGAGCGAACGTGACCAAATTCAAAACATGTACCGCTCCCATTTATCCAATTACTTTAGCATTTAAGGAACACATTAACTGTGCTGCTGTAAAAATTTGGCATCGTTTAAAGTTTAAAATAAAAAAAATCGCTTAGTTTTGTTCTCCACTTGGGCGACACCCAAACCGTTTCAAAGTCATTGAGTAAATTACTGCCATTATGATATGCTAATGATCCATACGTAGAGGACAATCTTGAGCGGGTGTTCTCGACGAGACAATTACCCATTTTATTGGCTCATTGAAGCGATTTGACGGCTAATTTAGTGGAACATGTAAATAGTAATGTATGCAAATTGCTAGTAACTTGATTAGGGACATGGTAGGTACTGTAGATAGAAGAGAAATGTATTGCTATAATATGCTGCTTCTTTATGTGAAATGAGACGAATTGTGGTAAATTGAAAAAAAATATTTTTAAAACTTAAAAGTCAATTTTAAGTACTGCAACGGATAGTATACTATCATAACCTTCGAAAATTCATAAGCATATATACGAATTTCATAAGAACTCTCTCATTGAATACCAGCAATTTGATGTTATTTAGGAAGAGAAACTCAATTATCTAGATTGGTACTTAGTACTCATAGAGATAAAGAATTTACGTCCAAACATGTTTACAACATAAACTAAGTAAATTAGATAATAAAAGCAACAAATACCTCGTTTTCTGAGCTGTACGAGTGATGATCTTGAACGGTCCAGTCTTCTGATCCATGCTCGGTGTTGTTCTCTAAATTCGGCTCCAATATCTCTAAGAAGTCGTAACTGCAACTAAAAGAAACAATGTCAATAAAATGTATGTGCCTGGAATGTTTATCGAATTGGTCGTTTTTGTTTTGTAGCTTATCTGTCGATTTTATGGTTCTTCGTTAGAAATATAAATGTGAATAGTTTTTCTAGTTAATCAGAAAGTTAAACAGCTGAAATATAAAGGACGCCAGTATATTTTTTTAAGTTAAGAATGCTATACATGGCTCAGCAATTGGTAATATTATCATCAACTGTAATAACAATTTGATGGCCAGCGATTTTTCGGTAACCTTATCTTGAGGAAAACATCAACTAAGGGCTCAAAGTCGAACTCACATACAAATATCACAGATATACATAAAAAGGTCTTATTTTCCGCTACATTCGATCAAGGAAAATAAACGAACACCAAAAGAAATCTTACAGACCATGTTTCCAATTCATCCCAATTCGGACCCAAATACTTTTACGCTTGTTTTTCAGTTTTCACTTTTATAACAGAGGAGATGGGAAATTTGTTCGACGTCAGTTCGGAAGCGAAGCAAAACATGAATAAATAACACCTGCTTCACTTCCGTACCCGAGTGGAGAGAGGGCACAATAACAGAGCCGGCTAATACCGTGTTACCTCACTCTGGCCCAATATCGGCCCAAGTAATATCATCTCATCTGATTTGCCTTCGAGTTACAAGCGGAAGCGATTCTGTTACAATCATAGTAGCCAAGACTCGCAGAGCCAAACTGTGGTATCATTACAATAAATAATTTACGAAGTTACAAATTAATAACGTAAATCATTCATTAATTTTTCATCCAGTCAATGCAGAAATTAATAATTGTTTAACCCACAAATGAAAATTGGTACAGTCAGAACAATTATAACCTAAGACGATTTTATCTGAACCATGAAGGGCCATTCCTAAATTCTGTAACCGAAGCACATGTGATTTTTGAGGAAATAAAATTGTAGTAGGATTAATGTTTTCCATAAAACATTTTCCTCTCGCTGGCTCCCGTACCGCGACCGCACATACACAAACACCTGTATTTGGCAACTCCATTTACAATATTGATTCTATGCCGGTTGTTTTACCCGTTTTGTACGTGCATTCTGTGATGCAGAACTTGAATATTACTGTAATTTGTATCGGAAATGGAATTTCCTTGTTAAAGTTTAACATTTTCAGTCGTCTTTATGAGGCATAAGGTTGAAAATTGTAGTGTCATTATCCAATTTTGCAAATGTCAAAGGTGATGTTTGATCATTGTAATGGATGTAACTTAAGAATGATAAAATTTTAAGGTAATAATGTTGAGTACCTTATAATATCTACAATGTGTATTGAGTGATGGATTAGTAAGTTATTTCTGTAGTGACATTTTGTGGTAGACGTAATTGGACACTTTCTGATTACAATATATCATTTTTATGGAAACTTTCTATCCTGCTTTATTTTTGTATTACGGATACAAGATAACTATAATATGTACATTATATATTTCATAGATATAGAAATAATATAAAATTCCAGGGACTACATTCGTATGTGAAACTAGATAAAAACATCTAGAGATCTATCGATGGAAATTCCAGGGACTACATTCGTACGTGAAACTAGATAAAAAGCTATCAAGAGATCTATCGATCGGATCACATGTTTCCACATTGCTCATCTTTATAATAGCCCAATATTTATAAAGCCTAGTGATGATACCATGGCGAATACATCATACCGAAGTAAAATGTAAGTTAACGGCATGTTAGACATCCGCTCGCTCGTAAACCGGTAATGGCTTCGATTTTTTACAGCTGCGTCCTTCGACTAATGGCTCGGCTAAATTTGCTGGATGTGCCAATTCAGACTTAAAGAGTAATGGTGTGATTATTGCGGATTGAGGAGTTATTAAAGAGTGTGATTATAGGGGTCGTATTCGCCGGTAGCCAATCTTGCGGCATTAATCTGATGTAATTAAATTTGGAGCGGAAAATTTAATTTATTGGCTCGGTTAAGGTTTAGGGTTTAGGTTGCTAGCGCCTCTATTAAGTTTAGATCTAATGCTTCATAAACAGTTGATGGATTTTAAATACAAGTAATCGCAAAAAACTACGCAATGTAAAAACTAAAAACACAAAATACAAAATCTATTGACGTTCCCAGTAGGGGAGACCGAGGGGTTTTGAAACAAAGGTGAGTTGAAACAGTCTGGATTTCTCCAAACTTAAAACTGTTAGCGATCTGGCAACGTCTTTTTTAACCAACTCCCTCCACCAGCTATCGCGTCAGTTCATGCCGATGACGTCAGTTGTGCAGTTGTGTAGTTCTGAATGACATGTGCCGAAAATCGTAAAAAGTAAGTATTTCATGATTTTTTACGATGCTCGTACTTTAATATTGGTATTGTTTTTTGGGTTGAGTTATATACGTTTTAAAAACTTATTATCTATTGATTCTTGAAATATACTTGGTAAATTTAATTTCTGTGTATTTACTGCTTGGTCGTGATTTGAATAAAAATTGGAAGGTTTTTTCTCACCGAGGTGATTTGAAACAGACTGTTTCAAATCTCCTTGTTTTCAATTTAATATCTGATTTTAGCTAAAAAGTACGAAGATTATCGGATTTTATTGTTGATTTAATGTGTTTATTTTTTTAAGCATGCCTACTGGATGAACTAAAGCAAGAATAAGTTTAAAACCAGGCTGTAAAACTAAAAAGGTTAAGGTTGTCAAGAAACGAAGATAGTAATGAAGAAGAAGAGGAATCCTGCTGTATTTGCTGTATGGAATCCTATTCAAATAACAGATCCAAAGAAAAGTGGGCTCAATGTCTGAAATGCCAATTGTGGGCTCATGAAACTTGTGCTGGTGGAGAACTTTGTCTTTGACATCTTGTAGATTATTGTTCCTTAAATAGTTTATAGTAGGTACTGATTGTAATACATACTTAAAAAACGACTGATTATTAACTATTTTATGTCAAAGATTTAGTTTTATAAAAATGTAAAACATTTTGTTGATTTGACTGATTATAATTGATGTTACGCGTGTTAATTTTTGGTTATTTAGGTGTTTATTATTTGTATTAGACCTACTTGACTGAAATGTCATTAAAATATTACTTATAAAAGTCGTTGATTACTTGAAAATATAAGGTTTAATTAAAACCTTTGAATTAAATCATCATTTTTATTTTGCAGCTCCTATTACTCCCCAAAATCATTATGTTTCAACTCTCCTCGACCTCTGTTTCATCTTACCTCGGTATGAGGGGAATTGAAACAAGTTGACTTGTTACGATTAAGTAAATTTTTAACCACCATCTTTAACGCTTACCGTTTATTTATGCTAACCATTCGGAAGTGTATAGAATAACCTATCGATTGATACCAGTATCATAAGATTTCTGATAATAGTATGAGTTATATCAAACAAAACGTGAAAATTGTTTCAACTCCCCTCGGTCTCCCCTAGCACATTTTCACAGCTGAGGTTGAAACAGTTTCAATAGTTTCCATTAATAAAACAAAAATATTTGAGCCACTCATGGTTATGAGTATTTGTTTTCGTACTCCACGATACACCCGAATTCACACAAATATTGGATTTATCAACGAAAAAATATGCATAAAATTTTAGTTGAATTTTTCGTTAGCAAAGTCATACGACGTGAAGTTTGAGCACACTCCACGTACAAATACGACTTTTTATATTAAAAAATGAATTTAAAATGAACTTTCAAGGGGCTTACTTGTAAAAGGCTGTCCACGACTGCATAGAAACTTGGAAGTTGAAAGTTCTGCGTGAACCAGTTTACAGTTTGTTTTACCCATTATTTTTAAAGAATATTCGCCGTATTATTTCTCAAGCGGGACCTATCTTAATTTTAGATGTCTGTGGTATTCAAGATTCATGCTCACTTGTAAAAGTGTTCTGTTCAGTCAAATGACTTTTTAAGTCTGTCTAAAAATGATCTTCGTAAAAGGAAGAAGAATCAACTGTCGCAAAGATGTTTGTATGTTTACATTTTATTATCTATGTATGAACAATTATTTGCTGCCACAAGGAAATACTTGACAGACTTAATTCCCAAGCAATCTCGATTTAACTTTCTAAAATTTTACATATTATGCTGACTCAATGGGGAATTTGTATCAAAATTTAAGTTAGGATTTCATCATGAATTTCATATAAACATTTACAACATAATAAAAATTTAAACCTTTTTACTATCATTCGTACCTAGACACATTGCTAACTCGGTTGAAATAGAAAGATTTACGATAACTTCACCCAGATCTAGGCGATGTATCACATGCTGAGTCAGATAGCTCACGGTTGGCTCACAGTTGGCTTGCTTGGCTCAGCTACTCGGGAGCCTGCCAAATGTCCGCTCAGCTCCACCCCACTTAGAGGTATGTAATATTTTTGCCTATTCGTTCAGAATACATGGAAGAATGGCCGATTAGAGAGTTTTATTTGTGCGACGTGCGTGGTTATGTGATGGAAGAAATTTAGTTCAAGAGATTGTTCTTAATGTAATGAATAACTTGTAGTGAATATTCAAATGGATATTTAATAATAGTGACGTCCTGCAGCAGAAAAAATATATAAGTAGGGATGTGTATTCTGTCAATATTTTTATACAGTTTACGTAAAAAATAGCAGTAAATTCAGCATTCCGGTGAAAATATAGCAACTAATTAGTACGTGTTTGCATACAGCATACTTAATGAGCATGCATTTAAGTTTGTTTGTAAACAAACTCATGTGAATTATGTGAAATGAAATAAACTGTAAATAATAAATAAACTTCGTGCATTTGAATTTGCAAAATTGTACTATAATAGTTCATATTTGTTGTTCATATTTTATTGTATTACGAGCAGTAAGTATATAAAATAAATTTTAATCCTCTTAACGAGTTCAATACATTATTTTGGAATAAAGTATCTCTATATATGATGGCTACATTATTTTATACGTTTAATTTATACAAATATTATAAAGAGGAAAGATTTTTAAGTAAGTATGTTTTTAAGGAATTGGCGCAAAAAGTACTGGACGGATTGGGATGAAACTTCACAGAGATTGAACATCAGAATAAACGTCAGAATAATATTTGATTTTGCTCGCGCGTGAAACCGCGCAGCACAGCTAATTAGTAAATAAACAAATTAACAGAAGCTCAAAGTATTGTTCCAAGAATACACCCCAACATTAGCCTAATATAGTCGACCAAATTCCCAATGTTGAGACGTTTGATCGAGCGATAACGCAGATCCTACGGCCCAAAGACCCGGGTCGATTGATTTATCTCCAGGGATCGGTAACAATCCGTCTAGTTGCCTCCACGTGTCTCGTGAACCGTATCGTGATGACAGGCGATAACTTGAATGTGTGGTGTAAATTTTAGTGCAATACTTTTTGGTATGACGAAGAAATTGTTTTGTGTCCTCTCTTTAGTTGCTGAAAATGTATTCCTGTTGCTATTTTAGTATGTTGCTGTTTCTTTGTCATGAATTGGCTTATTCTTTGTGTTCCTGCTTACTTTCACATTGCATCCCATGCCATTTGCCTGTTTGTAAAAATGAATGTATGCCTTCGTTTCTTCTCAACTGGCATAAAAATACCCTATGTGTCAAGTTTTAATATGTGTTCAAAATTATCCATATTGTTTAAACCAAAATATACAACTTTCTAAAGCATTCTACATATTATCTAAACATTAAACTCAAACTCCGATAGAGAATTCTAAGACAATAGCAAAGCGTAACCATTCCATTATGTACATACCACCCGATGTAAGCACAACAAGAGCGATTTATTTCCCGCGGATCGTGTACATCGACAATTTATATCCAATCTGTTGAGACAAGCGACTCGCCACGCAATTTCCGCCCGCCATGGAAACCGATCAGTGAATTATTGTCGAGTTGTGATCGAAACTTTACAACATTAAGACAGTGCGCGCACGAGCAACTTTGTCTCCGCAACTATTTTGTCTCTCCACCCATGGGCTAGTATGAAAGTGCGCGCACGTAGCGACGCAACTCCCCATACAATTGATGGGAGAGACAAAATAGTTGCGGAGACAAAGTTGCTCGTGCGCGCTAGCTCTAATAGTTTCCTGTTTTATCGTGGAAGTATTGCTTGGCAATTTATTTTAATTTTAAACTTTGTTTACAAAGCTACTATTCATATTTGCGGTTTTTAGAATGATTTTCTCAAAAGAAATTAGGTTCTTCTCTTCTCGATTTGAACATATTAATCTCGCCTGAAAGTTATGTTTTGGTAATTTTTTAACGTCACATCAGTAACGTACCTACTGATTTCCAAAAAAAATGGGAAAGACTATTTAACGGTGGTTGACCGTTTTTTAGGAAATAGTAACGATGAAAGTAGACATTTTATTGTGCATAATGAAGGTTATTTCCAACGATAGCAGAGGTTTTTTCAAATACTGTACAGATTGTATCCTCCAACTAGAAAATAAAGTTTATCCCCAAGGAAGCTGAAAGGTATGTAAAATCTGTTTTGTGAGTAAGCCAATCCGAGCTCAATTTCCTATCAACCGTGATCCGATCCATTCATCGCGGAAACGAGACGGTGGCGGTCCCACTTAATTATACTTGCATCAAATGAACTGGGAAGATGCCTGGAATATCTATAAGTATCTCTGCTGTGGTAGTGAGTGCTATAATTGGAAGGTTTTGATTTTAGGTGGAGAATAGCCTTAAGTAAAGTTTTAAATTTATACGGCTAGAAAGCTTTTTAATAGTTAAGAAAATTGGCACCTTAATTATAATGGGAAGACGCCTGGTATGTCATACCTCACAAGACGTATTCTTTGTACTGTAGCAGTGATTACTGCCACAGTACCAGTATAACTGGTATTGACTTCGATTTTAGGTAGACTAGCCATAAATAAAGTCCTTATTTGATAGGGAATGGAAGTCTTGTATACCTAAACCAGTTAAGAAAACTGGCAACTAAAAACCTGTGAAATGAATTGAGGAACATATTGCTTTTCTAGTGAATTAAATATGTAATAGAGTGGTATGGAAAATACAGTATACACGTAGTCTATTATTAAAGCCATCCAAAAATTTTAAATGAAATGATTATAATTCGATTTAAGTTATAATGTATTCAATTTTATCTAATTATCTACGTATGTATGATTATAATAAATACGAGTTAGTGACATATCACACTAGCGGATTGCGAGCGGTTTCAAAGCGGAGCGGGTGCGCAACAAATACGTTGCGGTTGCGCAGCGAATTCGTTGCGGACGCGTGGCAGATGCGCAACGTTTACGTCGCAGTCATGTACACTCATTAACAAAATGGAATCCGTGCTGGTTGTTACTTATAACTTGTGATAGTATAATAATTATGAGATCATTATTTTTTACGAGTTTCATAACATGTTAATGTTTAGGGTATTGTTTTATCTATTAAATCTTGGTCGAAATGCAATCAGATAACTTAATTGCTCATTAAGAAAGTTCATTAGTGAAATAAATGTTAAAGCTCCTTAACTAAAACAGGGCTATCTTATTATTAGATAAATAGCAGTGAATAGAAAATTTTATCAAGCAACCAGCAACTCACTATCACTTTGCTCATAATTAGGTTCACAAAATCTCTTTATAACATACGTTGCTATGGGAGAGATTATACTGGTCAGTCGTTACATACTTTTGGAATGTATGGTACATTCTAAAAGTCCTAGTAATTCAATTTTATAGCACCTTTTTTTAACAACTCCAGTTGTTATTACATCTTTAGTTAACTGTTAAGTAAGTGCATTTCCACAGTACGGTTAAAAAATTGAGTGCTACAGAAACGATGGAAATATTGAATGGAAGTTAGGCAAGGCGGAAGGGCTGGCTTTTGTGCGAGAGTATACAAAATGACGCGTCCGCAACGAATTCGCTGCGCAACCGCGGCGTGTTCGTTGCGCGCCCGCAACGTATTCGTTGCGCACCCGCTCCGCTTTGAAACCGCTCGCAATCCGCTAGTGTGATATGTCAAACATGTTCAACATCCACAAATTAACGTGTGTAATGAAATTAATTATAAAGTTTACTAAATTAATTAATTTTCACAATTATTAAGTAAATAATAATCGTCGTTATTCGCAGCATGTTTTAATTTATTGATAACTAGATTTCCGCCCGCGGCTTCGCCCGCGTTTTCAAAGGAAAACCCGCATAGTTCCCGTTCCCGTGGGATTTCCGGGATAAAACCTATCCTATGTCCATAGTTAGTAATCCAAGTTATTCTATATGTGTGCTAAATTTCATTGTAATCGGTTCAGTAGTATTTGCGTGAAAGAGTAACAAACACACACACACACACACATCCTCACAAACTTTCGCATTTATAATATTAGTAGGACATTTCGATGCGATATGTAAATCATTTTAAATTACACATTTGTATGTAACCTCATATTATAGTCCGGAATAATCTTCCTTGTTAATATTTATGGAATCGTGTCCGATATTTTCATGAGCCTCGACATTAAAATGGTTTTAACAATGCGGGAACAGTCAGTGGTCATGACTCGTGGATTTTAAAGAAAATAAATGAATAAAATTATCATTTCATTCAGTAATACAATCATTGAACGTGTATCCGATGTTCTACATTTTAATCGAAGAATAATAAAACTTCAGAATATACATATAAAACCGGGATCTTTCGTTATTACAATATGATGCACTTAGCAATTTCTATCGAATCCGGCGCAAACGTGCTATCGACCACATGTCAAGTGGCTGTAGCCACCAGTGGTGGTCACCAGTGGCTGTGGTCGGTGGCCCGTTTGCGCCGACCCAAGTTACTAAAATACAAGTTTGTTTGGCAAAGGTTGATTTTTGAAGTGAAACTTCTATAGGCGCGTTGAGAGTAAAATTTCAAGGTCGTGTCATGGCAATACAGTCACGTCACACATAGGCGACGATTTTGGTACTTGCCAAGGAAACTACACTTCTGACACGTGTGCTCACACACTTTTTAACCGACTTCAAAAAAGGAGGAGGTTATATTTTTTTTCTTTTGACGTATGGAGTACTTACTGCGGCTCGTACTCCGTGAGCAGCTCCTCGAAGTGCACGCGGATGGTGTGTGCGGGCGGCGCGCGGACCTCGCTCACGCACTCCGCGTCGTCCGGGTACGGGCGCGGGAAGCCCGGGCTCGACACTGTGGCGTGCTGGTGCGTGTGCGATAGCACTATCGTTTCGTTGCACTGCACGCGGGACGATTTGTATGGATCTGTAAGGATAACGGGTGTACGAGGTGTTGCAACTTTCAAAACATATTTAATTTCTCATAATGATAGTAAGAGGTAAACTTCCTTTAAAAATATAAAAGACAAAATGCACGAGACAGAACTAAACACTCAAATGTAATCACTATAAATTATTCAAATGATCCTTCATGGGTGCTAAACTTAAGTATAAGTTAGTTATGTTTAAAATTTTATGCAATTTTCTATATGTAATGAAAATGTAGATATTACAATATGTTTACAACAAAGAAGCATTGCAATTGACACCATTGATCAGTCTCAAATATCCTCCACTCAACCCTGCATTCCAAATAAAATAAAAGAGAGAGATAACAAGCCAATGAAGTTATCTCAACATATTTCACATGCTATTTGAAATTCATCCATTGCTATTCAGTAGGGAACGAATACAATATGGTATAAGGATATAATGGTATTCAAACAAATCTTATTCTTTGTTATTTCATATTCATCACTTTATGCAATGTTCTTACGCATTTCTATTATTATTGAAAATAATATCGTGCGAGTCTGCGTTTGTGGGTATGATTTGCATTATTGAATATGGGTCATAATTTCGTAATTTCGAGCGTGAAGTATTCAATTTCCTAAACACACGTATGTAGTTTATACGAAATAAATTTTTAAAAGATTACTTCAACTTTCAAGTAAAATTATTTTGCGTTAAATTAGGTTTCAGTAAAACTATGTAATTATTTTAACACATTATAAAATTGGTTTGCGAGTTATCTAAGAGGGTTTGTTTGCAGAAGTTGGATGAATGTGTAGTGAAGTTAGCGAGTCCCCCGGAGACTCATAACAAGTATAATCAGACAGTCAAAACAAATATTTTAAACGTTATATTATTATAGTACTTTCAGTTAAGTAAGTAGTTCAAATAATATTACCTACTTTAATATTATACAAGCAACTATTTTACACTTATATACATTTATTAATGCCACTTTCTCGAAAATATTTGTAGATACAGGTAATCTATAGAAAATACTAGTGTGACTATGTATGCAACTTGTCAAAATATGCATAGTGGGCTTGGTAAAAACTTTATCGGGGTATAATTTCAATGCTTTTTCCGTTGCATAAGTATATTAGAATATATCCAACAATTTTAAATATTGTTCTTGATGAATATACAATATTAAAAGTGAGTTAAAATGCGAACCATGTGTGCTGTTATGCATACTGAATGGTATTAAAGCTCCGTAGTCAAAGGGAATGTAATTTTAGTCCTTGATGCATGTATTTACATGACTGGTTTGTTTACAAACAAGAATATATTGCTGTTACGTGTTACATTTGTATGATGCCAGTTTGCATAATGATAACGGACCAATAACTGACCAATTTTTGGTCTGTCAAAATCCAATACAATAATAAAAATAAATATTTTTTTCAACCGATGAAAATAACACGGAAAAAACTAATTGTAAAATATTATAAAAAATACCTTGCTTATTTCAAAATTTAATAAAAGATATAAAAGCATTCAATCATCAGTCAATCTAAATAACCGGCTCTGAGACAAAATTAAATTGATCCAAATTGATACACGATTCATAAGATTGTAATAAAATTTATTTTCTTCGAATATTTGTTTGCCAATTTTGTGTCAGTAAATCTTTATTGGTCTATTCAATAGAGAACAAAGGAAGCAGATTTAATTTTATACGGCCTCCGCTTGTTTTTTCTATTGAAATATATTCTATTACTTGAAGTGTATAACTTGAAGAACAGTTCAATAGTTACCATTTGTTATCCCGCAATTATATAACTAATAACTATATATTCTTAAATAAAAAAAATTACATTGAAATGCAATTCAATATAAATAAAAATTAACTCTCTGAACACGTAGCAGATCGACTCGTGATCCCCTGTTATCGGCTACGAATCCCACTGCAAGCATTATGGTTACAGAGGATTTGCTACGCTTTACATGTTTTGCCTGGAATGTACGGAATTAGCATAGAGTACTCTCTACAGCTTTTTGCGTTAGCTACGGAGCTACGAACTACGGGTTTCAGAGGTTCAAAAAGTATTTAAAAGTAATAATATCTAGCTTGAATTTATAATTATATCATGTTATTTAGATAAATGCTAGAACAAAACGCATTTAAAGTCTTACATTTCATATAACACAAAAATAAAGTATTTTTTTCTGTTTGTAATGTAGATACATTAGTACCACTGAATGGAACGAGATGAATTTGATATGTCGGTATCGAGTCGAAACTTCGAGAACCTTTTTGTCCCGATAATAAAAGGTGAAGGAGGTGAAATAGGCGATGGGAATTTGTTTGGCATGCGGCTATCATGTGATAATGTGAATTGCACGGAAACGGAATCAAAAAGATGTGTAAATAAATAATTTACGCTCAATACAACAGTAACAACAAAGTTGATAACAGCGAGGCGGTCTCGTTAACCGCGGTTATAATCGTAAAAATGCCGTTAAAATGACGACTCATAACTCTTCCGTATATCTTAAAGTTCAAAGCATCAACCCGGTTTAAATGCACTGAGATTGCTGTTTTTATCTATATTTAATAGTCAGATAAACATGGTTATGCGTTTATTCGTTTTAAACACTTTTGGACTCAATTTAAAACTGTAGTTTCGTTTTACATTTTTATATGAGGTTATGAATATTTTACAGAGAACGTTTTACAAAGCATATGTTTTAAAATATAAATATTACTTTTCCTTATATCGTGTATGCATTTTTACCTATAGGTATATATAGTTTATTTTTTTCTGGGTGAGGCCGATTGATCTGTTCGCTATAGACAGTTCAATACATACAAATTTTGTTTTTGTACCAGTGCCAATCAACATTTTGATCTCGCCCCTGAGTATTTGTATCTCTTAATATTTACTTTTTTTAACACTACATATACATAGTTATTATTAAGACTTATGACTGAATCTTCTACAAATATAACCTATTGAATGTCATGTGACATGTCAATATCAAGTCAATGTCATCTTCTACAAACATGTATAAACTAATGAAACATGGAAGTTATGTCTATTTGAACTTTAAGGTCTGCTTATCTTCATTAAAATTAATCTATGTTTTATATAGTCCATTAACTTTACAGACAATTTCATCTATTATAATAGCTAGATAGATATCAAGCTATTTCAGTCGATTAACGAACAATACAACTTTAATTAACTGTCATCATTATAAGTACTCCTGTGTGGGTATAGACTATAATCTTACACATTCATATTCCTGTAAACTTATTACTTCGGCAATTGGAAAAGTGGTATAGGAATGTGCACATAAATGGACAGAACAATCTAGTACCTATAGTTTAGAATCCTTCTGATAAAAGTCGGGGGCTTAACCATTGAATAACTAACGCTCCATTTCATAAACAAACGTTATTATTAAACAAGTTGTAATGATTATTCTAAAGTTTTCTTACAATTTAAAACCCTATCTTTAATTTGCACGCAACATTTACGTAACCTGAGTCGATAATGTGCTACGCATAAAAGTCCCGTTAAGTGCGAAATGGCTTGATATACTTAAATGTTATTGACGTTATAGGGATGCTCGTTAACTCGATACGTGACAACTGTGAGTGGGTTATTAACCTTTTGGGCTATATTTCAAATTGGCTGTTGCTAACGAATGCATTTACGGTTTGGAAACCATGTTACATTTTTAATTGCACATGTATTTTCGTTCTATACAGGGTGTACCAAAAAGTAGTGATGAACGGAAGCTGAGAGGTAGAGGACCTAAAGGGCTATCCGAATCACCCCCATGTATGTTATGCGATTTTTCGTATTTTCGGAGTTATGACGTTTTTTTCAATTTTTCACCTATCGCCGAGTACGATGATATTTTCACTCATGCTGACGTCAATGATTGCGGAAGATGCTTGATTTTTTTTGTGTGCTAAGCTGAAAGATAGGCCAATTCAGTATGGTAACATTTACTATCGTTAGATCTTTGAATGGAATAAAAAAAAGAATTAAATGGCAAGAAAGATAAAATTACCCAGTATGTTCACCACTTCAAGGGCCCGTAAAAAAATAAAATCACATAAAAAAAGTTTTCCGTTTGACTTTTAAAAACTTGCTCTATCTATCAGATAGCTACCCTGAAAATTTCATTTAATTATTCAGAAAGCTTCAATCGAAAAATTTAAATCAAAATGTGGTAAGTGCAAAAATTGAATTAACTTGATGATCATTAAAACCAATAAATAGGTGTTTAATTACCAGAAATTTTTAAAATAACCCCGCTGTTGCTCAATGCAAGTGCGACATCACCGTAAAAAGTTGTCTTTTGAATGTCTGAATGCCCTTTTATCATTTTTAATGGTTTCTTCTGCTACTATGAATTTCCGGGTTATTTCGTCCAAATTGTGGCAGTCTCTCGTCTTAGTAGTATCCCCAAGGAAAAAAATCAATAGGGTTTATGTCCGGGGACCGTGCAGGCCAGGCTAAAGGGCAAAGATACCCTGAAAGATGGATTGGTCGTTGCAGCCTGCGCATGCGCCGGTGATGCCTGCCTTAAAGCCTGGCCTCCACGGTCCCTCGACCTAAACCCCATTGATTTGTTTCAATGAGAATACTAAAAAGACCTCGGCTACTTGAGAAAATGTCACAATTTGGACGAAATAACCCGGAAATTCATAGTAGCAGAAGAAACCATTAAAAATGATAAATGGGCATTCAGACATTTAAAAGACAACTTTTTACGGTGATGTCGCACTTGCATTGAGCAACAGCGGGGTTATTTTAAAAATTTCTGGTAATTAAACACCTATTTATTGGTTTTAATGATCATCAAGTTAATTCAATTTTTGCACTTACCACATTTAGATTTAAATTTTTCGATTGAAGCCTTCTGAATAATTAAATGAAATTTTCAGGGTAGCTATCTGATAGATAGAGCAAGTTTTTAAAAGTCAAACGGAAAACTTTTTTTATGTGATTTTATTTTTTTACGGGCCCTTGAAGTGGTGAACATATTGGGTAATTTTATCTTTCTTGCCATTTAATTCTTTTATTTATTCCATTCAAAGATCTAGCGATAGTAAATGTTACCATAATGAATTGGCCTATCTTTCAGCTTAGCACACAAAAAAAATCAAGCATCTTCCGCAATCATTGACGTCAGCATGAGTGAAAATATCATCGTACTCGGCGATAGGTGAAAAATTGAAAAAAACGTCATAACTCCGAAAATACGAAAAATCGCATAACATATATGGGGGTGATTCGGATAGCCCTCTAGGTCCTCTACCTCTCAGCTTCCGTTCATCACTACTTTTTGGTACACCCTGTATAGCTCTGGAAGTTTGACTAATAATAATTGATGACTTTTATCGTTGCGGTACAGTTAGTCTATTAGCATTACTAGAGATTTATACCAATCCATATACTAATATTATAAAGCTGAAGAGTTTGTTGGTTTGTTTGAACGCGCTAATCTCGGGAAATACTGGTCCGATTTGAAAAATTCTTTCGGTGTTAGATAGCCCATTCATCGAGGAAGGCTATATCTCGCGAAGACCAACAGCAGCGGAGCACTGCAGGAAAAACTTCGGAGCATAGCTAGTCCATAATTCTTACATTGTAAAATGTACGTGAATATAATATTATTGGCTACATTCATATGTAATATAGAACATGAATCAAATCCCAATAACAAACTTACAATAACACGAGGTACCGCTGCCAGAAAATAAATATTTTTCTTCATACTTTATGAAGGGTCTTCGTAGAGCAAGAGATATATTACAACAAATACCAAGTTTCCGAGACCCTTTCTGTAAGCTATTGTGGTTATTGAGTACCAAATAAAGATTAAGATTAAGTTTTTATAAATATGAGATAAATTATGTGAACATTATTAATTTTTTATTGGTATTTACAATGGAAACTATATAAAGATAAATTCCGTAGAGACATCAATAGAGATCGGCGCGGGCGTAGAGAATGTTTTCGAAGTTATTGTATTTTTTTTTATAGAATAAATATATTTTTTGTGGCCTATTTCTAATGATAATGTTTTGAAATTATTCTTCAAAATTGCGAGAGTAGATTTTTGTTAAGCTGACTATATAATAAAATCGGCTTGCTAAAGGCTATTAGAATTATTCTGACTTACTAACAATAAAATAGATACTTATATCACATTTACAGTTCAATACAATGACTTATATACTTATAGCGTATTGTACTAAATAATTAATCCATTCTGTTCTAAGCTATTCATGTAATTAACATATAAGTAACCTAATTGAGATATAGGTATGCAAGGCATCTATTCTAGGTACATCTAATTGACCTACTTAGTGTTTTCAATTAGTATTTCATTGTATAAGCTTCAGGCAGTTTGTATTACCTAGAAAAGTTCAATTAATCAATATTATGGCAATTGCCGGTAGAATTAACAACTCATTTTCTTTTGTGCTGATTGATTATTCTAGGATGATTAAAATAAGTATTTTAGCTTGCTATGAATGTTGTTACTGTGCTATTTGATGTCATTTTATTTTTAACTAGCTTTCCGCCCGCGGCTTCGCCCACTTTGTCTAAAACATAATAAATTATATACTAAAACCTTCCTCTTGAATCACTCTATCTATTAAAAAACGCATCAAAATCCGTTGCGTAGTTGCGTAGTTGCGTAGTAGATTTAAGCATACATAGGGACATAGGGACAGAGAAAGCGACTTTGTTTTAATACTATGTAGTGATAATGCACCCTATTTCAGTCATAGAAAATAGTATCAAATAGAACGATAGAAGGAAGAAGCAAACAGAAGTTAGATAATTTAGGAATATACATACGTAGGTACCTATATAATTCAGGAAAAAATTATCTGATCTTGCAAACGGTGATTTGCAAGCAATATACTTAGCACCGTAAAAAAATCATAAAAATTGTCTAGTCATTTTAGAAAGCTACAACAAAAAATATTATTTTTGTCAATTAAATCGAACAACCAACACCCAATCAACGAAAATTTTGCACAGACGAATTTCAGGTCGAGAAAGTCATACATATTCCACTTTTCATTCCGAGAAACAATTGAAGCCGGCAGCGAGTACAAACAGTGAAGCAATGAAAATTCTTTGAACATGCACTTTGAAAATTTATCGGTAATGGAGGAGTAAAAAACTGGTGCACAGTGCGGTCACGAAATGGTCATAGCTTAGTAGCTTAGTACGTTTTGTACTGCGTAAATATCCTTTAGTGCAGGCATATTGCCAGAAACATAGAGAATGCTTGCTTTGCTTATTAAATTAAAGAAATAAATAGAAAACGGTGAAATATGTTAGAAGTATTTTAAACATTTTTTTTGTATTTAAATGAATATATATTCTTTTATAGAGAAACAAAGCTTCAATAACCTCTAAGCACGACGTTCGTTATTCATACCTATATCTCTGAGTGACAGTATTGACAGACTTACAGTTGATGTTGGATATATCAATAGTCCTTTCCATAACGTTTCCATATATCTGGGAATTCATTCAACCGTCATTCAATTCAGCTCAGTAGCATGAATAGTATTTGTATAGAAAAATAAATGAATTATTGTATCAGAATTAGTACAGCTTCTGTAAAAAAAACTCTATCAAAAAGTAACAAAAATTTACGTTATATATAAAAAACAATAATACTTAATTCAGTATTGTCATGAAACCACCATAATTTAAACTTCTAAAAACAAAGAACGAGCTCAGCAAAAGTTTGTAAAAAATAAATGGTATAAACTAAAATATTCTCTACCTCCCTAATGTGCCATAGAGAGTGTCATTTGATGCATGACAATAGTGAACTACAAGTAGGTCGACTACGTGACAGGGTGTATATGATTTTATGAAATAATTGGACTTTGGAATTTTTATTATTTAGAAGGACCATACAATCTTGTTTAGTTGTTTTATTACTAGTTTAATTAATCTTGATAATTGCAGAAGTTTCATTGGAAGGATATAATATATAATATAATCACGTGACAACAGCAAAAGGTGAACAGGTAGATTGGATTGGAGAAGCGTAAATAGGCTTCTATTTATTTTATTGTTACACGATCGAAGCTGTAGTAAAGCGAGTGTACTTATAAAATGAATGCAGTCTTACATCTTAGATAATTTACTTTTGACGTTTTTTTATATTGATGTGTGTTGATGAGTTAAGCAGATAAAAAAGGTTTTTAGATTGATAATGAAAAACTGACATACATAATCAATGCATTCAAAACAATTGAATAAAAATTCACCTTTCAGATTTAAACAAAACCCATGGTCACCGCACATGTGGGTGACACGTGGTCGGTAGGTATAACGACTTCCTGCGCCTTTTGAATGGAAAGCAGAGCATTTAAAACCACCTATCTTATACCAGTATTGTTTTGTGCGACGCATTCACCGTACTTTGAGTGGAAAACTGTTTCACGTCAGACAAGAGAATTCTAGTACTCCGGGGAAATGTGGAAGAAAAACATGTATAAATAACAATGTGTAATATAATGAGTGAGTTATACTAATAAGGTGTGAAGTTTTTCAAGGCAAAGCGTATTTTGTTTTACATATTTTTCTATGAAATGGGGTTTATGAAAATGAGAAAACGTATAAATAGATGACATTATCGCGTTTGCTTGTTGTGAAATCTTTTCAACATTTACGTTACCTTTCAAATGGGTGTGAACATCTACTGCTAAAATACTTCTGCTAGGATTTTTTAGAAAAAATGTGAATACCTACCAATATTTAATTTGGATGGATTATGAATAGTAAATAATTACTGTTATGTTTTGTTTGTATTAATTTAACAAATTAATGATTTTTTGTAGAATATCGTAACTTTCATGGTAACTCGTCAAATAAGGAAGTTCAGCGGAACGGGCAGTAAATAAATAAAAACAAAATACCTTAAGGGATCTGTTATGAACTTTGAACCGTGCATGCTACATCATATATTATATTAGTTTAGAAAAGTTGAATGTTTTACTTTAAAGTCTCTAAAAGGCACGGAGGTTAAATAATACAACGAATGGGCAAAGTTTGGCCGTTACCGTACCTTGGGTATTTATTTATTTAAAAATGTGACTTCTGTGTATGCAGTCAAATTATAATTTACAATATTTCGTTAAACATGTAAACTTGGAACTTTGCTTTATGAATACAATTTTGTAAGGAAACATTAATAATTTCTATTTTTAAATTGAAATTTTTAAAGCTTAAATCTAATTACACATAGTCCTTTCAAAGCGCAAGCTCTTACAGTAGAACGAGGAAAGGTTACAGTTTTGTATACTGATACCATTAAAGAGAAACTGCATAAAATAAAGACAGAATAAAATACAAAGGCAACCTTATCGCTTACAGCAATTTATACAATTTCAAAGAATCATAGTATTTTTACGATCCATCGACTGCAAAGCAAATGCTTCGGTGTAAGCGACAGGTCAAATTTAAAACATCCAAGCTTAATTACACGGAATGAAAAAGTAAGGCGAAGCTACTGAAATTCAAGCCTTATTAACATTCCCTTTACGGCAGCTTAAGGATTTAACTTTCGTAGACTGCTACGAAATAGCTCTACGAAACCGTAGCAGTTAGATGCTAATTTAATCTGCTACGAATTACTCCGTAACTACATTTGTTGTGGGCACAATTGAATCGTTGGCATTCAAGATGCAGCTTGCAAGGGTCATCACGTCCGGCACGTGAGCCGTGCTACGTGACGTCACGGCCAGGTGACAGCTCATCGGTAACCCTTTATCGTCTCGGTGTAATAGCCATTTGAGCGTGTTTCATGTACTCGGAGGTGGTTACGGGAATATTGAAGGGTAGTTTTAGTACTTCGTGAGTGTCTGAGGCTCTTTAATATTTATTAACACGTTATTGAAATATTGCTCATGTGGTTGGGTTATTTTATTTGACAGGAACGTAGTAAGTTTTATTCTGAATGAGAAATGCTTACATTGAGCACTGAGAATTGAAGGACCTATTTGTTTATTTATTAAACTAAATTTTCAGTCACATGGAACGGAAAACATATCTAAAAGTTACCTTGATGTACACGATAACATAGTGTTTGTAAACTTCAGATGATAATTATCAAGTGAACCTTCCAGCTACCCTTTGCAATGAAGGTGAGAGGTGAAACCCCGGAGTCAGAGTTGAGGGACACTAATTTATACGTTGGTACGACTTTTTCCCTTTATTCATCCGCTTTGTAACTAAGCACCTATAATTTCTTTTTATTCGATACCTACATCGGTATTAACTTTACTTACTACGTTTTCAAATTAATATTTCGCAGGCTATGAAATGGCTCAATAATAAATGATAATGGCTCCCGAATGCGAATAAATATCGAGAATTTGACTCTAATATTCAGTAGATTCCCTCGTAGTTTTATTTTCAGTGAATTCTTCCAAGAAACCAATAAACTCGATTACGTATAGAGTTAGATTACAAGAAACAATTTTAGAATCGAGGACAGAACCGTATAAACGTTTAACGAGCGCCTGTGATTAGAACACTGCACTTTACGGCTACAATCAATAGTTCTGTATTGATGGTTGGAGTAATTGTCCACTCCATGATTGAAGACACGCCTGGAAACGCTCGTTAATTCGAAGTGACGATTTTATGTAGCTTTTATGTGTAGCTTTAGTTCTGGTTTTACTTGATACTTTGGTCGCGTGATAGCTCTTTCTATACAAATAAACATGACTTAAAAACCAACCTCTCATTTTATAATAAAAAAGAAGATATGGTCTTCAAGATTATGTTTTTTTCTGTATGTATTTGTATCTGATGTCACTCATCCATCGAAAAGCTCTTGAAATATGGATGTTGTAAAGCTTTTATCGGAGAACATTAAGACAGTCGATAAATTGTTTCATTATTTAAGTGATTGTAGATGAATTAATTATATAGAATAATCTAATTATAACAAAGTTTTGTTCAACACAAACTTCGCTCAATTTTAAATTTAATTAAAATTTACGCTCATTGCTAATTAAAATTCATATTTAATTTTATTAAAGTACGGAAAAATTAACTTGATAATTAGCTTCTATAGAACAACTAAAACTCATTTTGATCAAAACATAATATCATTTTATTTAAAGTATAAGTAATAATATTAAAATGCCATTTGCATGCGTTAACGGCAATAACAATGATTATAAAATACACTCGATTCTTGGAAATAATTAAATACGCTTTAGTTCCCAAATGACAACTTTTTCATGTGAAACGTGCCAACAAACTTGCTAATTTTATAAAATCTGCGAAAATGTGTTTGTTTATTTGTATATAAGTTTTTTTTACATCACATGAGAAATATTTTATGCTATGGTTTTTGTTGCTGGAGATAGTTAGAGGCTACAGTATGTTCCTAGGGCAGGCGGAAATTCGAACAATGACCTAACAGGGGTAACCAACCTTTGTGTAACCTGAGAACATTATTAAAGGGTGAAAGTGAAAATCTTTATTTCAGTAACCAACATTACATAACACAGTTAGATATAATCAAGTCAAAGTCAAAACTTTGACTTGATTATATCTAACTTACTTTGCAGTAAGCTGTAGGTATGACACAATTTACAAAAACAAAACAATGTTAGACCACTTCTGCTCTTAAGTTCTAACTTCTAAGTGTTTTATAATAAAAATAATAATAAATATTTTAGTAACATCTTATGAAATTAATGAATTATATTTACTTTGAGTAAATAATTCACAGTTAATTAAAACAAGTAGTCAAAACAAGTTTGTTATCTCTGAACGACCGCGTCGCTCACCTCACCTTGTACCATGAAAAGCGGTACGCTGCGTTAAACGATAAAGTAGTGTATGAAGAGCGATAGGTATAGTTTTATTTTGATGATAAAATAATACTTCGTGTCATTGTACGAATTTCCGCCTGCCCTAGGAATATACTATAGATGCTGCTATTTTTATTGCGGTGTAATATTTCATTCGCATATGCATTTATTTCTTTTAAACTGTGCTGGCGAAGTTGCAGGCAAAAACTAGTATATAGTATTTATTTATTTCAAACATAAAAAGCATGATGATCTTTCGTTATTTTTGCGTAAACGTATTTTGGGGTGACCTTGTGAAATTCTTTCTAGGTTCAAAGTTAGTATTACAGTTTGTAATCAAGAATTACCTTCATATTACAACGAAGTTATTTTACCTAGTTATTTATAACATTACTTCTATTACAAACCACTCACCATTCTTGCCAGGCCGTTCACACACGAAGTAGTTCCTTTCCCTGCAGCTTCTATCGTTCCACATAAAGGTAGGATGCGCGGGGCGGGGCGGCATTTCACGACGAACTTCCACGCAGTCCTGTCCTGATGTGCCATCGTCGTTTGGCTGACTGGCATGCTTCCTCCAACCGGGGAACCAGTCTGGTGATTGGAAAGCATTTTTCAACTACATAGTATGTAATATGTGTTTAAAATGCCAGCAACACCTTTACAAAGATTCTTGTGAAGGGTCATGGGTTGTGATGATCGCACGCTACCGGATGACCCACCAGTTAGTTTGACCGCATTATTATAAACAAAAAATAGTAAGTAAATAAATAAACTAGACCTACTTTAGATGAGCTTTACTTATCCAATTTTAATTAACAAAAAAATACTAAAAGCAATTATTATAAACGGATTAGTTTTCTATATAATTTGACTGCACGATGACCTTATTAACATTGTCTAATATTTTTTACTTAGGCTTTCTTGAAAAGGGCTCATTTTTCTTACGCTCTTTATTTCTCCAAGATAAAAATAAACTATGTAGTGTAAATCATGCGTCGTTCAAATGTTTAGTCATGATTTATTAAAGAGACAGCGTAACCCATAAACTGTCGTCATTATTATGTGTTTAGCAAGTTTGCATCCAGATATAAATCACCTTGACAGGCACCTAATACAATTTATAATCAGCAATTATAATCTGAGTCCCCATGCCCTTAAAGTCAAGCAAGCATTACCATAAAGTTAGCCAAGTTGAACTTGACGACATTCAACAAGTTAGTGGTGACCGCAGTGAGTAGGGTTCACACACGTACGAGTAATGTATTCAAAATATTAACTTGATATTAACAAGTTTTATAGCTCGTCATCGTAATGGCAATTACTTGAGATATTTAACGGCTGATTGTTTGATAGCTTCGTGAATTCATTGAGCTTTAAAATGTAAGAATAATAACTTTTTCATACGTAGTTCAACATTATTATAACTTTTTGTGTTCGATCCGCTAAATCTCCAAAATTACTACACAGTCTATATCAACATGACTTTCAAAATATATTCTTCTTTTTTGAAACCAAGTTATTTATTTTTACGCATGTTTATTGCATTTATTAGGAGGGTCTATGAAAATTATTTCTCAATGTTTTATTACAATTCATATTCTATTCCGCCTCACGATAATAAATCTGTTTTATAGCTAAGATATCTTTTACACTTCCAACAATCCTATCTGGATTGTCTATAATGAATTAGAATAACAGGAAGCCTCTGTAAGTAATCGTGAGAGAAACGCGCGGCTTTTCTCAAGCCAAATACATATCTTCTTATATATAAAAATGAATCGCAAAATGTGTTGGTAAGCGCATAACTCGAGAACGGCTGAACCGAATTCGATAATTCTTTTTTTATTATATTCCTTGAAGTACGAGGGTGGTTCTTATGTAGAGAAAACGTAAACATGTACCACGGGCGAAGCCGGGGCGGACCGCTTGTCTTATATATAAAAATGAATTGCAAAATGTGTTGGTAAGCGCATAACTCGAGAACGGCTGAACCGAATTCGATAATTCTTTTTTTATTATATTCCTTGAAGTACGAGGGTGGTTCTTATGTAGAGAAAACGTAAACATGTACCACGGGCGAAGCCGGGGCGGACCGCTTGTCTTATATATAAAAATGAATTGCAAAATGTGTTGGTAAGCGCATAACTCGAGAACGGCTGAACCGATTTCGATAATTCTTTTTTTATTATATTCCTTGAAGTACGAGGATGGTTTTTATGTAGAGAAAACGTAAATATGTACCACGGGCGAAGCCGGGGCGGACCGCTAGTTTGCAATAAATACAGCGTCTTTATAACAAACCAAGAGTATTTGGAAACATTTCCGAGTTATTTTTGGGATAGAACTGTATACATTTTTATGGATACTTATGTCATTATTTATACCAAATGTTAGTTAGAAAGTTACATTGTTAATAATAAAGAGAAAAATAACTAAATATTTATTAAAAAATTAACGTGTAATAAATGGAATGAAATGAAACCTGGTATAAGATCCAACCCTGCATTCCTTTATCTAGGAATGTTTCGGCACGTGGCAAAACTTGCGGACTGCGGTATTATTATATAGCTATAAGTAATATATCTAATATATTGTATAGATATGCTTTAGGTATTGTATATTGTTTAGAATTAAGCAACTAGGAAGTATTTAAAATATGTTATGTGCTCTAACAATACACAGCTTATTGTACACAGATTGGACCTAACAATAGAACTCAATAAAAAAAACACATTTTTCTCACCCTGTACGAGCAAGCACGTCCAAAGTGCAATAAGGCGCTTTGCTGGCATATTGCGAAACACAAATTGTTTCCAATATTTTAAACTTTATATTATACTAGCGGTCCGCCCCGGCTTCGCCCGTGGTACATATTTACGTTTTCTCTACATAAAAACCATCCTCGTACTTCAAGGAATATAATAAAAAAAGAATTATCGAAATCGGTTCAGCCGTTCTCGAGTTATGCGCTTACCAACACATTTTGCGATTCATTTTTATATATAAGAAGATTCAAATCAGTTCATCGTCGACGGTCATTAAGAGTAGGTACCTCGCGTGACTCATCCATCCATTTTATTACAAGTTTCCGTTTAATATAAGTTCTTTATATTTTAATAATTCTTTTATTTTATATTAATTAACTATATACAAGTACGGGATAGGCCCGTACACACCCATTAATGCATAAAATCGTACGATGAATTCCTTGTTTAGGTACATCTACCCCTATTAAAATATACAACAATATTTAGATATAATACAAAATGATTATATTCATAGCCTTGTTCAACTGTCATTGATTCTCAATAAACCCCATTCCTGATCGTTTGTAGCCTTATCAGGGACATAAACTATGCCGTTCTAGACGTGTATACCTAGGCATATTTACCCAGGTGACATTAATGGCTGCGTTGTCTCAAGTTCGAGCAAACACACTCAGTGAGTGAATGTTTTGTTGGCCTTGAATCGCTCATGGCTATGTAAATTGTGATCGCTATGGTGATACAGTTGTATAGTTTGCTTATAGTAAAAAGTATTGAAGCTAGATATGGGTGCAGAGGTCATAAATTATTGCTCTGTTTGCTGTTGTAATGTCTAAGTTGCTAATGCTTATTTCGTGACTAGTTATTACTGCTTATATAAGCATAATATATAATATAGACATTAGAGACAGAACATAATCATATAGTAACATTCAGCATGGATAGATAATATAGTAAATAAAGGGCGAAATGCTTAAAATACATTACTCAATACTCGAAACCTAGAAGGGATAAGGGAGAGGCTTGTGCGAAAAATTAAATACATATATAGACCCTGTACGTAAGCGTTAATTTCTCTTGGTCGAGAAGGTCATAGGTTGAGCTTTTTGAAGAGAAAATAAAATTTGGAAGGGGTGAATTGGTGACGAATAATGACATAAAAGGCTACTGGCCGATTTTCATGTAAAGGCACAGAATAATAACTAGTAGATAGAAAAACAATTTCTATTAATTTATTTTTACATTGTTTATTATGGTTACATCGGCTTAAGGAAAACGTATTTTAAATCCGAATTAACATTTGGGAATGTTTTTGAAAACAGATTTACTAAGTAATAGGAATAATCGTTTTTACGTTAATGGAATCCTTTTCATGCCGATGTTGTTAATGGTACCTACTACCTACGGATTTCAAAGCAATTTTGTTTTTACAAATATACGTACGACACCTTTTTTTTAAGTGGGGACATCTAGATACCCACGGCCTCCGGGGAAGGGGCCGTGGCCGTGGGTTATGTCGGATTCCTACCGACCAAAACCCCACTGTGTTCCGTCAAGCCGCATCAACGACGGGGCCACGGTATGGTAGAATTCGTCCGTTACCATACGTACGACACCTAAGTAATTTCCATACAAATTATATACTACGTGCATACTATCAAGTAGCACAGATAATGTAATACTACAAGTAACTTGTCATCGCTATTTCATAGAGGTTAAATATTGCATTATTACTTACCTATTTGTTTAAATGGGTAAGCACTTCGATTTGGAAAATTCCTAGATATACCAATAAAAAGCTTTATTATTTTATTAGCCACCAACACGGAAATAAATGAAAATTTTAACAAAAATTACTGCTAAATTTACTCATATACAATTAAATATACGTGGGGCATTTCACGCCAAGCGGACACAGATTTCAGGGTCAGGTTTCAGATTTCGGTTATATTTTAGTATGTTACACCTGTATATATCCTCGGTATGTATACGAAAAATTTTTGCATTTAGAAGCTTAGTTTTCAAAATATAGGTCTTTGAAGATGTCAGTAAGCGCGAGGTATGGGGGACTTTGAATGTAATTATCAGTTCAAGAAAAGTAATTTTTAAATAAATTGATGACTGAATAATATACCCCATGAAATAAACTTTTTATGCTCATATTTCGAATTTCGAATTTATATTAAAATTCCTTAGAAAAATAAAAAAATATTTTTCTTTGTCATTTTTTACAAACTTTGCGTATTTTTAATTTTTTTAAAGATCATTAAATAAATAGCTTATATTATACTTAAACTTCATGCAAAGTTCTAGAGTGGTCATCGCAGAAGTTTAGAAGCTACATGTATCATAATGTCGAAGTGCGGCAATATCCCCATACTAGCGCCTAGCGCGACGCACTGCAATATTCATAGAAACGGGGACAAAAAATAAATTCTAGAAATTTGAATTAAATGAAGTGTCAACAGATAGGACTTTAAAAATTGATTAGACGTTTATCAATAAGTTTTATGCTAAAATAAATAATTGACGAGATATACGTATTCAAAGTCGTAAAAATGTCATATTACTTTACTGAATATTTTTTTTTAAGAAAACTAAAGTAATATTTTCTTGCTTGTTATTTACCACTATAAAATCTTATTAAAACCTGAAACGGTGTTATTAACTAACTATAATGAGATAAATACTGCAGTACGGTGTGCTAACCAACTAAGCGCTAGTATGGGGAATGGGGATATTGCCGCGCTTCGACATTATAATACATGTAGATTCTAAAGTCCTGCGATGACCACTCTAGAACTTTGCATGAAGTTTAAACATAATATAAGCTATTTATTTAATGATCTTTAAAAAAATTAAAAATACGCAAAGTTTGTAAAAAATGACAAAGAAAAATATATTTTTATTTTTCGAAGGAATTTAAATATAAATTCAAAATTCGAAATATGAGCATAAAAAGTTTATTTCATGTGGTATATTATTCAGTCATCAATTTATTTAAAAATTACTTTTCTTGAACTGATAATTACATTCAAAGTCCCCCATACCTCGCGCTTACTGACATCTTCAAAGACCTGTATTTTGAAAACTAAGCTTCTAAATGCAAAAATTTTTCGTATACATACCGAGAATATATACAGGTGTAACATACTAAAATATAACCGAAATCTGAAACCTGACCCTGAAATCTGTGTCCGCTTGGCGTGAAATGCCCCACATATAATATTATGAAACAAATCAACAAAGAAACTGTTTTGCAACACGTTCCATATAATATCAATAATAGCGTGCTAGCATTGCCGGAATTTTCAGAAGTGTTTTAAAAACCTTTCAATTACACTACTAGTAATTGGAATTCACGAGAAACGGGAATCAAAAAAGTGAATTCGAATTAGCAATCAAATTTCCAATTAGCACTAGCACTTACAGAAATGTAACTCAAACTCAAAAATTTATTTATTCCATTAGACTTCTTCTAGAAGGACTTTTGAATCGTCACAACAGTAAACAGTTTTAACATTTCGATCCGGAAAGCAGTATCTACGGAGAAGAACCGGCGAGAAACTCCATATTCTGCTCTTTTAAAATCATGTCAATATTACAATTTAATTAATTTTATATAATATCCAACTACATGTATCATAATAACGATGCTAAAGAACCATTTTACCATTCACTAAATGGAACTAGTGTTCTAGTAAGACCTGTTAACGTCTAGACATAACGGCGACTGTTATGTAGGCTGAAGATTTATGGCACTTATCTTAAATACTGTTTTATTTGACAAGATGTTTAATCAATATAGAGATAGTGTTAATTAATTAAAAGCTATCACAAAGCAAAGTAAAAGTAAAAATTAGACAGGACTTTCTAATGGATTATAACGTGATTTATTTAATAATTAGTATGATCATGATACCCTCATAGGTTTTTTACAACAGAATTCCTCATTGTATTAAAGAGTTTAGTAGTGCTAAATTTAAAAAAAATATGTAAAAAATGTATTAGTTCAGAGAGCGTTAAGGAATACATGGAAGATGAAAATCCATGGAGGGTTGTCGTGTAAGAACCACAGGACAGTTCTTTGGCATATTATTATCATGTTATATTATGTAGTTAGATATAAGTTACATATAATGTAATATTGACATAATTTTAAAACATTAACTATGGAGTTTCTTGCCGGTTCTTCTCCATAGATACTGCTTTCCGAATCGATGGTACCTAAATGTTAAAAATATGTAATGACGATTCGAAAGTGCTTCTAAAAGAAGTCTAATTGAATAAATAAATATTTGAGTTTGAGTTAGGAGGCCTGTGTCCCAGCAGTGGGAACGTATATAGGGTGATGATGATGATGTTCATAATTTTTAAGTAACGTGAGAAATAACTAAATTACTAAATTACTAGGTACTACTAATGTTTATACGAACACCATTTTAGATTTGACTTTAATAAATTATTCTTTGTTTGTATCGAACTTTGCATGAATAAAAAAGACGCGCGGCACTTGGGGACTGCCGCGGTAAAGCTATTGCATAGCATGCCTTCAAGCCACACCTCCGAGCCCGTCGGAGTGGGGAGCGTGAGGTTTTTTCGTTACGGAATTTCTCGATTCGGTCCCCGCGCTCAAGGCCCGCGATAGAAGCTATGCAAAAGCTTAAAAAGTTTTTAGTTTATCGTCTACCCTTTGGTACGTATTTCAACTTATTCACTATTGGCTAGATAGATATTTATTGGCGGCCCCGATTCAATTCCGACCCTATTTAATTTATTTAAGAGTATCGAAAGCTCTGGACAGAACCTTGATTATCAAATTGTAAACGTTTCGACCAATTAATATATTAAAAGCTGTCTAGACTATCTTCAATTAGATTACAGATTTTCATATAGATACATTACATTTTCAACGTATTTTATACGAGAGAATTGATAAAACTTCTTAATAAGAAATGAAGACTCATGTCCCTTAGTGATATAGGGCATACAATGCATATTATTTCACTACAATTGGTTTTTAAGTTAAAGATAAAAAAAAGAAATAATTTATAATCAATAGTCTTATCTTTGTTAGTCCTTCACATATTAATATTTTACCCTATATCTATATTAAACACACTCTGTCTAAGATAGTACGAATATCCGTTACGACGTGATACATGAACAAACACACAAAAAATTACAATTACTAGTACCTATCATTATTTATAAATATATAAAAACTTACGCGCAAAAGAAAATGGAAGTCCATCCGACCATCGAAATTCACCCTCTTGTACCGCATCCGTGGCCCCGATCCAATAAACGTCGTCTACACCAGCTCCAGGTCTATATAAATAATAAATGGAATATTAAAAAATATTTTTTAAACAAATATACATAGTATACTTCCGAAACTGTACTAAAAAGAAGGCGGCGAAACAATGGATTCTAATAAATTACTATTATGTAAATTATAAAAAAATATATATTGTCTAAGAACTAAGATTATGTTAAAATAATTGAAAATAATCCTTATAATTTGTGTATTATGTATAATTTTAATCACACACGTTGTCAATTCAATAATATGCAAAACAATATACTCATGTATTCCAATAAAAAATCTCACTTACATCTTACATCTTCATTAAACACGGAATTTGTAAAAATTAACAAACCAAACATAGTTTATAATATTTACTAGAAAAAACAATTAAATTTTTAAAATATCTTTAATTAAATAACATTAATGTTACCAAATCAAGCACACCGAAATAAAAATTCCCTCGCATTTTTTTATTCTTTTTTTAAATTCGAATGGAATTGTTATGTGCCAGTATTCAAATGTTATTTTTTTTCGTTTCTAAGAAGGTTTTATAATGCCATATATAAAAAATAATTAGGTACAGATAATATCTTAAAATGCAATTATTTTATCTGCGTATTCAAATTATATAATTTAAATAATAGAAAAAAATCGGACTAGAAAATGATATCAAGTTCTAACTTTATGTCGGTAATCTGTAGATACCTATATTAATGCGCGACTCAATAATGCCTCAGAGGAATAAACCTATGCTCTGAGAATAATGCAAATTCCGCAGTCAGCTGTCATTTTAAAATTAAAGTACCCTTTTAGTATAATAAATAATAATATGCTAGTTCATTTAAAATACGCAGTTGTTTCAGTTGTTTTGTACAGCCAGAATGATGGAAGAGGTTTAAATGCAGTTAAAGCAGAATGTGTCAAAGGATATTTGAACGTGAGGCGAATTTCATCTGTTTTATGTTAGTGAAAACGTTTAAATATTCAATATAAACTTCATTCGAATAAGTGCAAATACGACGATATTAATTTACGCGGGCAGGGTACAATTTGTTTCGTGTGATTGCTTTTTAAATGATATAGTTTACTATGTATTAAAGTTTATATAGACTGAATTGCTTGATTTACTATGGTAGAATTATTTGAGTGTATATTTAACTTCGTATAGTGATCTTTGGTCGAGTAGAGTGTCGAGGGTAACATATTAAATGGAATTAAATGTTATTGTCATATGGAAAACAGGCGTGGCAGTGAACGACAATGGTGTAGGCATGGACGTATAAAAAAAGACGGACGGTATATCGCCTAAACATTGAGTGAAGCCTAGTAATGGCGGCGAAACATCCATGTGTGTGTGCCATGTTGCCATGGCAACAGCTGTCCTGTTGACAATGGCGGCTGTATTTTTTTCTATAAATTTTGCCGTAATAATTTTGGCATTAAAACATAAAAGAAATAACTTGCTTCCCTGTGGAATGTAATCCCTCGTGTTTTGTTATTTAAAATTGTACTGTTGCGACACCATTTAACCACGCAAGACGGCATTTTAAATATTTTTTGTGAAACAGTGACGCAGTTAATCAGTCGGTAGTTCACGACGTAATGGCGGCCGACTAGCTTACTATGGTGAGAGTGTGTGCGTCTTTATTGTCTTTACACGATCGCTAGCTTACTATGGTGGCTTCACGTTGTTTGTTCGTAATACGGCGTCCGTCTTTTTTTATACGTCCATGGGTGTAGGTACATTTCTAATTATCCACTAACATTTATAATAGTGTTCATGTTACTTCAGTCACAGCAAATAAATTTCAGTGTAATAATAATTAATACCTTTGTTGTTTTGTAGATACGTATAAAGACAAAATTCTAAGAAATTTTAGAGCTAAATGAACGTAGTAGGTACTTAACATCATTGTGACAATAAAGCAAAGAGTTATTTAATGGAATAGCGTTTAAACTTACATATTTGTTAAAACTTGGTCCAAAACCTGTTGCTGGTGCTCATTCGACAGACTGGCCAGGTGTCCACCTTGTTTGACGCATTCGGCTTCAGCTTGCCTCCAAGTTTTCTTCATTTCCCTTACTGCAGTTACACAAAAATCCCCAGATATTACCCATCCATAGTCGCAATGACCTACAATATCTTCAACTGGCTTATCCATCCACCACACTTTCATCCACATCGCGGAAGCATTTCTTTTTCCAAGTATAGTGACGTTCAATCTTATCGAATTCCCCTCTGAGATTATTTGAACGCTCCTCAAAGGATCCCCGGGGCGTGAACAATGCTTCCACCTAGAATCGCCATCTTGTAGAACTAATTCCATCCCTTTGCAGAATGTTTGCGACTCTTCGTGAATGACATTCGAATTTGCGTTCTCCGGTTTCGTGCCCATCTGTAGGCGGAGGGCCACACGGTTCCCGTATGGCAAGTGGATATTGTAGGAACATAGAAGTTTCACAGCCGGGCCGACGTCGAACGAGCCGTTTCTAGCCGTCAGAAGAACGTCGTGACAGTGGTCGACGAGACGGTAGATCGCGGCGAACGTGGGTCGCCCGTGGAGTTCAACTTCTGGGTTTTTGGACGAAGACTGATAAAGATATCTCCTGGATTGGAGCGGGATCTGTTCTAGCTTGCCGCAGAGCGTCGGCGAGGTGGGGGTGAACCGGACGTACCCCGAAGAGCAGGGGACGTTGAGCTTGTGCAGTTCTACGAGAAGGGCATTGCGGGGTGGGACGGGGGGGAAGGTGAGCAGGCACCCGTGCGTCCGGGGCAAGTGGCCGGAGTGGACGCGCCCTGAATGACCGCTACGTATTCTTATCGCACAATCTGAAACAAAACAAAGTTCATTAATTTATCATTAAATAAAATCTCTGATTACGATTGTGAATGAGCGTTATGATCTTAATAAGAGGCGGTTATCTAGACTATAGTACTCATAGCAAGACATTTACATTTTGTTCAACTCGGCCCATAAAAACTTATTATTACTACCAGTGTAGCGTTTTGCTTGCACAAGCTTGTATGTATTTTTGATTATTGTACCATGTCAAGGCCCTCTCGTATCTGTAGTGGCACAAACGATATAGACGCTTTGTGGTTATGCTTCGGGCTAGTAAATATTGGTTATACTTATACATAATAATATTGATATAAGACGACCAAATTTCAAATTAAGAGTTTTAAAATGGAAGCGTTTTTTTTTTGGTTTCAATCATTTTATTTGGGTGTTTGAATTTATGAGTTTAATAATAATCGTAAATATATAAAAGGAAATCCTAAGTCGATACTAATGGTCCATAAAAACACTCACAAAAATACGAATTCTTAAAAGGAAAGAATTCGAATTCGCAATTACGTAAAAATGTATAGAACAGAAAATTCCATTTCGCTTAGTAATTGCTCATGGTAACTCAACTCTGATAACTTGCTACATTTCTTCCATTCCTTCGTGCCCCGAAAACTACAATTACCAACACATTTATTTTGTTAAAACCATTTCATTGCAACAAGAAATATATAACGCTATATATTTCGTAATTAATATTTCTCTTAACCTAAGAATATAATCTAATTGGTAGTGAAAGATATTTTACAACCCGTAAGGTTGGATAAAAGGCATTCTTTGAACCGGAAAATTAAAAATACTCCAAATTTTGAACGTAATGAATGAAAAGAATTAACAACTTAGTTCACGTTTTATTAACTTTGTAAGATAATTTTTCGTCTAATATAACGTTGTGTGAAGTCCCATGTCCCCTAGTGGGGTAAGGGGTAGATGCATTATACATCTGTTTCACTGATTGATTTTCTTTAGGGATAAGCCTTCTATGTCCTGCCAGACCAAGCCATTTTTTTTCTTCATCTCCACCGGGAGTCGAACCCAGGACCCCTTGGGACTACGCTGACGCGTCAATCACTGTACCAAGGAGGCGGTCAATATCGTAAAACCAGTGAAATCCATACCTCATAACAAACATTTAATTACACAAAAGCGATAACAGGTAGATGACTGATATAAACATAATGTGGATAAAAAATATAACCACAGTTTTATCTTCGATATCTGATAATTTAATTTTTACAACACAAAGCTTTGCAATGTTATACGTAATAGAACCACAGATAATATACCTAATACCACAGACTAATAATAATATACTACGTATACAACTAATACTATCCTACTAATATTATAAATGCGAAAGATTGTGAGGATGTTTGTGTTTGTTACTCTTTCACGCAAATACTACTGAACCGATTACAATGAAATTTAGCACACATCTAGAGGGTAACTTGGATTAACACATAGGATAGGTTTTATCCCGGAAATCCCACGGGAACGGGAACTATGCGGGTTTTCCTTTGAAAACGCGGGCGGAGCCGCGGGCGGAAATCTAGTACATATAACGTTTTGAATGAGAAAGGTAATTTGGTGATGAAGATAAAAACATATTAATAATTACCCCCTAGATAAGAACTAAACAATTATAAACGCCGTTTCAGTATTTAAATACAACTAAGCGCTACATAGGTGCTACAAGACGAAGCGTGGGACGACCTCCCACAAGATGGACAGACGACCTGGTCCGAGTGGCAGGGAGCCGCTGGATGCAGGCCGCCGGTGACCGGTCGTACTGGAAATCCTTGAGGGAGGCCTTTGTCCAGCAGTGGACGTCCCACGGCTGATAAGAAGAAGAAGAAGAAGCGCTACATTCAAATTGTTATAATATAGCTTTAATAGCCAATACTACAACGATTCCAACGAAACAGTAAGTGCTGCTTAATGATAAGAAATTTCTCGATTTAATGAATTCTGATGTAAATTTTCCATTATGCCAAATTGTTATTCGCGTTTGCTTTCGTAAATCCGAGTATCTTAATGGCTGAAATTTGTCTTGTTTTCATTTGGAATGTATCAAAAGTTTTGATGACGGAGTGCTTTCGAGTTCGTGGCATTGTTAGCTTTAAATGTAGTTAGCTGGTTAATATTTATGTTGGTAAGGTAATAAAATGTTTATAGCGTAATGAAACGTTTAGATTTGTTATTATAATGCGCAAATGCAGACCAAACAAAAATAGCTTATCGTTTAATTGTATAATGTACTAGCGGTCTGCCCCGGCTTCGCCCGTGGTACATGTTTACGTTTTCTCTACATAAAAACCATCCTCGTACTTCAAGGAATATAATAAAAAAAGAATTATCGAAATCGGTTCAGCCGTTCTCGAGTTATGCGCTTACCAACACATTTTGCGATTCATTTTTATATATAAGAGAAGATTAAGTAGTTAGTGAAACACAATACATAGTCGAAGATTGTGTTTTTGTGAACTATTCGCTAAAAAGTTGAACTTTAGGTCAAGATTTAAGCAGTTCTCCCGACAAATGAAGAAAATAATTAGCACAAATAATATCTATTTCAAGACGTATAGATTATAGACTGGGGTAGAAGCCTTTGATAATAATGAAAAGATAAAAAAAATCGCAGTCGGATGAAACCCATTAGAAAAGGAGGGGAATATGATAAAAATGTAAGGAAAAATAAATTACGGTCAATCCGAGTTCGGGAAGCGGGAGGGGGGAGCTTTAAAGAGAAAAAAATGGTTTCTCTCGATTTCCGACAAAACTACAAGTCCTATAGAAAAAAGTTCAATGGCAAAGTTGTAGGTAATTAAAAGTTCTACAACTTTTGTATTCACAATTTTTTCACATAACCTAAAAATTTAGGTGAAAAATTCAAAAAACCAAGTTTTTGGTCTTTTATTTCTATCTACTTCAAAATTTATTTTTTTTCTACGAAATTTGGTGGAAACTTACTTTATTATGTCCCAAATACACTGTAATTTATTTGATTGAAAATATTTATTTTTTCGCCTTATTTTGAATTAATACCAAAAAAATAACCTAATTTTCAATCGAAAATTCACCCGTCAAAATATCAGCTTTTTTCAAAAACTTGGGGTGCCTTTTATTCATTGAAATCTCTACTTTCATATGGTGTAAAAAAAATAAACACCACCATAGTAAATGTTCTCAGGAAATGCATACAAACAGTCTGAAAATTAGCTTTTACTAAATCAGGCACACTTCTTGAACTCTATATCTTCTCTTGTATCGGCTTTTCGGTAATATTTCAAAAGAAAAATAATTATCTGTTCTAAGTTTAATATTTTACAGCATATTCAAAAGCAAAATGATGTCGATAAAAACATTTCAGGTAGTTCGAGAAGTGTGTCTGATTTAGTAAAAGCTAATTTTCAGACTGTTTGTATGCATTTCCTGAGAACATTTACTATGGTGGTGTTTATTTTTTTTACACCATATGAAAGTAGAGATTTCAATGAATAAAAGGCACCCCAAGTTTTTGAAAAAAGCTGATATTTTGACGGGTGACTTTTCGATTGAAAATTAGGTTGTTTTTTTAGTATTAATTCAAAATAAGGCGAAAAAATAAATATTTTCAATCAAATAAATTACAGTGTATTTGGGACATAATAAAGTAAGTTTCCACCAAATTTCGTAGAAAAAAAAAAAATTTTGAAGTAGATAGAAATAAAAGACCAAAAACTTGGTTTTTTGAATTTTTCACCTAAATTTTTAGGTTATGTGAAAAAATTGTGAATACAAAAGTTGTAGAACTTTTAATTACCTACAACTTTGCCATTGAACTTTTTTCTATAGGACTTGTAGTTTTGTCGGAAATCGAGAGAAACCATTTTTTTCTCTTAAAAGCTCCCCCCTCCCGCTTCCCGAACTCGGATTGACCGTAATTTATTTTTCCTTACATTTTTATCATATGGGTATCCTTTTCTAATGGGTTTCATCCGACTGCGATTTTTTTTTGTTTCAAAAATTATCTACTCTAGTCTATTATCCGAATGACTGACTTTGACTGTGTAGGTAGGTACTCTTAAAATAAAATAATGCTTCAAATGATTCAGTGATTCCAGAAGTTTCGACACACAACGACACAATATTGAAACTTTTCTCAAAGTTAAGACATAAAAATTATCGTATACCGTAACAACATTAGCCTAGTCTTAAAAAGTAAATTATCTTTAATTTATATTTTTGGTTTTATGGCATTCAAATGCTTTATAAATATCGTGGGTCACGAGTGGCTGAGTTTGTCAGGCATCCGCCCCGGAATGGCGCGAAAGGATGCGGGTTCGAGTCCCGCCTCGTGATCGAATTTTTTCTATTCTTTATAAATTTATAAGTAAATTATCTGTTTAAGCAATCACGTCTGCACTGCCGCTGAAAATCGTAATACCGTGTACTAGCGCCATTTCTTACAAAACTGGGCTAATTTGTATTCTCTCCAAATACTTTATGCTATCTTTTTGGATTTACATTCGCGATGTAGTCGGTTTTAAATAAACCATTTGTCTTGACAACGGAATAATGTTCTGTATGTATTTGACTAATGTACTTTTTAGTGTAAATTCGCTCTATGCGAACACATTTGTTACAATTTGCAATTTGCATTGTTAATTTCGAATTGTAACAAGATTAATGAAATTGTTATAATGTTTAAGTTTTCTGTATTTCAGAATTTTTAGAAACAAATAAAATGACAGCATCTCATCATACCATATTGTAGCTCTATTAAAATTACTTATTCTTCAATGTACCATACTCCCGTACAACTCAATAAAGAATAACCTTTATCAGTTCTTCTTCTCAGATAGAGAACTTAAATACAACTTCACTTCATGAAATATAATTCTAAAAGCAATACCCATTACGACTATCAGCTCGCGCGGAATGCATTTCCAATAAAAATCTACTGGTATTAAAACGTTTTATTCCTATATTGGTTGTTGTTAAATTTTATGGGCCGATAGTTCTAGCTTATAAAAACAGTAGGTCAGATCAGGTATGCCACTTGGAGCAGCTGGCCTTTGTATTGACTAGCGCTTAATTGAAATTTTTATCGATTTGAGAGCTCAAGCACGAAAGGTGTATAAGGTGTATTGACGTTGTGTATCACACAATATTTGGCTAGAATTTTAGAATTAGATGCAATATATGATAGGGAATTATATGTTATACAAACTGAAACTTGCGTAATCTATCTCTGTACCAAATGTAATAACGATCCGATCGGCCATTTTTACGTGAAACATACATTCTTACAAGCTTACAATCTTTCGCGTTTTTAATAAGCTTCACAAATGAGTATTAAAATTTTATGATCTTTTAAATAATGTGTTTGTTTGGTACATCATAGCTACTAAACATATAAAATGATTTGTGTTTGATAATCTTTTTGCAAGAAAGTTATAGTAGCGAATACGAAAAATCTACATTTCAAAATAAACAGCTGATTCTTACTTGTACTTGCGTAAAAACAAAAATGTTATTTAATCATAAAAGTTAATTGAAAGTTAAAATAAATCTGTTTATAACTGACTAGCGGTCCGCCCCGGCTTCGCCCGTGGTACATATTTCGCAATAAAAGGTAGCCTATGTTCTTTCTCAGGGTCTAAAGATTATCAGTGCCAAATTTCATCAAAATCGGTCCAGTACTTTATGCGTGAAAACCGTACATACATACATACATACATACATACATACATACAAACCTTTCCTCTTTATAATATTAGTATAGAAATGACTAAAGCTTCAGTACTTTATACAAGGAACTAGCATAAAAGCGTTACTAGCTTAAGAAAACTTTGAGCTAGTCAAGAAAAATATTGTCGACAAAGTGAAGCAAAGGCGGCGCTTATAAAAACGTTTATTCCCGTTTAGAGTGCTATCTCTTATCAAAATATTGTCCTACTTTCTGCGATCATTGCACGTTACGTAATTTAAAGATAGTAGGACTTCTGCTTCTTGGAAGGAAGGTTCTGTGTATCGCACTTTGCTTGAATGAGATATTTTTTTATTTTGCAATAAATTTATGAATGAGTTACTGTTGCAATATATTCTGTTTCATGAATATGAAATAAATGAAAGATATTTAGTTCTGGTTTCATGGCCTTACCTCTTTAATAAAGGTTATTTTCCTTATATTTTTGCATTGTAGTCTTTTCTTTTATTTCAAATGATACATAAAATGTATCGGCACATCATCTTCAAAGCCTTACAACGTTTTTGCATCTATCTTTGACATCCGAGTAAATTATTCAATTATCCGAAATTCGCTTTTAGTATCTCTATCAGACTTCTAGCATCCAATTTGTACGGTCAAAGCAACTGGGTCAGGCAAGACACGGCTCAAAATCGATGTTTGTTCCCAAATAGTATTATAACAAAGATGGAAATTGAATTAGAAACGTAGATTTTATGTGAGCGTAAAACGGATTCTACGTTGTTGTCGATTGTGGTACGAAATTGGTTAAATGTGTTTACGACTTGACTTTGTTGTGTCTTCTTGGAAGAAGCATAGCTCTGTTGTTTTTTTTAGGCTTGAAATATAATATCGTATCTGTAAGATTTTCACCATTAGTCAATCCGTTAGAGGAAGGTAAAAAGCTTTCTTGGTAAAGACGGTGGAGATATAAAGCTATTTTCGACTCACAGTTTAAAATAACGGGAAACAAATAACAATCGAGGCTTCGTAACTTGAAAAGAGTCATAAAAGTTTATTGACATTTTTCATATTTTATCAATACGTTATCGAGAACAGAATTCCTTCAATTGGTGAAAAAATTCTGTTGTGGATAAACGAAAACATTGTTTTGATTTAATTTGATGTGGCTACCATGAAACAAAGAGTATAACGACATAATCTTAATATATAATATATAAATCTCGTGTCACAATGTTTGTCCTCAATGGACTCCTAAACCACTTAACCGATTATAATAAAATTCGCACACCATGTGCAGTTCGATCCAACTTGAGAGATAGGATAGTTTAAACATGTAGGTACCACGGGCGAAGCCGGGGCGGACCACTAGTAATATAATATAATCAATCTGTGCTCGTTCAGTGTAGTGGATATAATCTAATTATTATTTGTGTATAAAGTTTTTAATCTATTAACTTTTTAACCTATCTCTTACACTTTAAAATAGCTCAGGTGATTTTAATAAAAAGTGAAATAAAAAGTTTTAAATATTACAAAAAAAGAATTGTAATCAAACAAGATATCTCTTGTATACAAAACAATTAATCTAGTTACGCTCAATGCAAGATAAAAACGATGAAATGTAAATCCGTTATCAATCGGAGCTTTTGATCTGTATTTTTGATTAAATCAGTGATTCATTGGAAAAAAACAATCCTTATTATTGTACTGGTTTATTTTATTTTCTTTCTTCTTCTTTATTTTGTACAAAAGTCATGAACATGATTTAAAATATTCTTTCACCAGCAGAATAACTAAGGGGCTAAATTATAACTTTCAATCCGAGTGGAACCGCGTCCTCGTCACCGTCAATTGTTTAATATCTGTGATGGCCCCTTTACAGACTTGGCAGCGTTGGTCCAACAAATGATCATCAATGTTTGCGGTCATTACGGCGTACGAATAAATAATACATATATAAATTATCTACAATGACGGCGGAACATAAACATTCAGGCCTTCTACACTATCGTGATTGCCTCTACTCGTCCAACGCTGCCCATAGTGCCGAGAGCCCATGAAGAAATGTATCTTTGAAAATAATAATACAAAGATCTTTTAAATCCAAAATACTCCTTGCAGGCTTCCGTTTATATGGCACGTGACTAGCGAATGTGAAGTGCCACTGTATAAAAATTTCAAACGCAAACGTCGCTCCGTTTGATGACGTATTTACATATCAAAGGGAAAAGTTACGGCAGTCGTTGAAAAATTTGTGCGCGCAAAAAATTGCACGAGTCGCTGTAATATGTCGAGTTAATTTATTAATGTCGTTTGTTGTTACGTGTTTTTCTGGTTTTGGAAATCTTGAGAGATTTCTATACGTATGAGATATTGTTAAAGTTAGTTAAGTAGCTAGCACTAGTTGGAGTGATGCTAGGTGAGATTGTCGGTGAAAACTGACTAAAATGTCAGGATTTCGGACTGAGGAAGCTGATATTTATATTCCTATCAGTGCATCAAAATGAAAAAAAAACCTGAAAAGCAAAAAAAGAATCATCATAAAAATATACTTTCGGGCGTATTTCAAACAAGCATTGATTATTTTAATCGTACCATATTTTATTTACAGAAAATGTTTAAAAGTAGCTTTAGTACAGATATCTAGATGTGTGTGTTAATCTAAATATTTGAAACCAAGATGCTTAATATTAAACAAAAGAATAACATCATATGATTAATGTACCTACGACACCTTCCCACTAGGCCAAGGTTAAAATATAACTTCAACCAATATTATCCCGATCTTTCACCGCATAAAGAGCAAAAAAGTTTTATGAGAACTTGTATCAGCTTCTACCAAGTTATATTATTCTCCTACACTTTGTCATTTGCCTTTATCCCCAACGTAATGTTGTTATAAAGTTCGTGTAATCGAAATAATCTCCAGACGTAATCGTATTATTTTGAATATATTATCTTGAATTTCTTAGTACCTAAAGTAGGTACGTAATAATAATCGTTTATTATCCAATGATAAATGGAAATGTAATAGTTTTACTCGTTTAGAAATACACGGGGAGAGATAGATTGTTTTTAAGTCGTTAAAGCGAATATATTTTTTTCGAAAATCTAACATTTCTATGTGAACATAATATTATAATATGTAGGTATAGGAAATTATGTAAATTTTACTCACTAGTCATGTATGCACAAAAATATACTTAGATTTATATTTAATTTCATTAAATACATATAAAACTCACCTAATCTTAAACTTTTAGTAAAGAACACTTGGTAAATGGTGGTACTCGTTGTTTTTCTATATCGTAACCTGAAACAAAGAAATGAATTAGAACACGTTATATTTATATAAAAAGTTTATAACCAATCACAAGCCACATAAAACTTTTAAGACCATTCTTTGAGAGTTTCACATCTTCGAAGAAAAGTCGAATATTCAAAGTATTTTTAGCTTTATAGATCTTACTTCCTAGTATTCATTGAAATACTTGCAAAACTTTGGGTAGGGTACTTTATCAGAATCAAAATTACAGTTTCAAAACTACAAAACCGATTAAATGAAATTAAACTCTACATATATTTGTTATAGGACTCTAATTCATCGACAATGTTAGTAAACAAACATTACAATTACACATTAGTTGCCTCTGAAAAATGAACGCATGCGATATCTTATTATTGTCAAAATTATGGTGTGTAGTTGAATATCTGAACCTGCTATTGCCGGTATGCTGTAAAGCTTACCTAAATTCTAAAAATCTTGTAATAAACCGCTATGTTCTAACTATTCAGCCGCTATTTTCAAAGTCGGTTAACAAGATGAACTAGTAAGTTTCCCCGTTATCGGTTCGCTTACAGGAACGGGTTGAAACTTTACGGCGAACTTACGAGACTTACGACACCAATACTGAACTTATTAAGTCGGAAGCGCCAGGGTTCTGTGTATTGAAGTTTGTTATAATAGCCCTATTTTCATGCACTTTAACCTTTCAAATCAAAATATATATTTCTGTATTTTAAGGATAGGTCGTGAAAAATGCAGTTGTTTGTTGCCTCGTTCTTACGGTGGCGCTGCAAAACGTAGCATAGACTAATAGGATAGTTATTCAAATGAAATAAATACGTATTGTCGAGCCAATTTAATAGGCAACATTTGACGTCTATCAATTTTATCTTCGAAGAGAGGTAACCTGCGTAAAAACATCGATTAAAGTGAATTAATCGATACATATTTGAAACATTTGTCAATCGAATTTATTAATTTATGATGATTTTTATTCACAAGTAATCAATGCATTCGATTCTAGATGTCAGATTTCGATTTTTATAGTAACGTCTCTGGTATTTAAAAAGAAAAAAGGTTTATTGACACAAAATTGTAATGACGTCAGTTCTTCAATTCAGAAATTGTTTATTATGTTTAGAATGGTTTATCAGTAAAATGAAATCTTAAAATGACTTGTATCGGTCATTATTATTATAAATATGTAGTCGTAATTGAAAAAAGTCAAGCAAATGTGCAGTTCTAACAAAACGAAATATCATGTTTATTCTATGTCGTCGTTACTAGGTTACGTTCTTGAATTTTGTTGAACTGTCAAATGTTGCCTATTAAAATGGCTCTACTATAGTCCCATAGAAAACATTGTAATTGGTGAAGCTTATGGCGTTTAATTTTATCTCAATAAATTTTATTTTCTGTACATCACCGTGTAATATTGATCCGCTTTTCTCAATTTCTTAATGCACTTTACATTATGCCATCCTGATTTCTTTTCAAATGAAAGCCTACAATTTACTTAAACGACGATGACTTTGAACCTTGCACCACTGTGACTAGGCTGAAAATGGATTGAGTCGATCTTCAACCTGATTAGCATTATCTGTTGGATGTGAATTTGGTTTGATTATTTTCAGTTTATTTCTGATGAGGTTAAAGGTAGTTCGGTTAAAAACTTTTTTTATTTTTTAAACAAAATATCGATCACGAGATGCATTTTTTTCTAATCTTTAAAATTTTCTCATTTATGAAGCATTAGAATGCTATAAAATTACGTTTAATTCATACGGATATAAGGCGCAAAAATTAATCAGTCAATATTTTGTTATGGAGCCACAACCCGCTGTTTCCATTAACAATCTAAAAGATTCTCGTATCAAACTATCTGAAGCCTCCAAATACTTGAAGTCTACCGCTAAGACACCATTAACTCTCATCACATGTGAAACGGAACTAAAACAAAGCTTCTAAGCGTGAGCGTTCACAATTTATGCCTAATATAGAGTAGGGTTGTCACTAATGGATAATTAAAAATATTTTTTTTTGTTTCATTATACATTTTTTACCCGCGTCACTTGCATGCGAACATTTGTATAATGTTTGCGCTTGTGTATAAAAAAAAAACATTCACAAAAGTCGTCCTACACTTGTAGGGTTGCATATTCGTGCGAATGTGAATGACTAGTATTAAAGCAAGAAGAATCTATGAAGAAAGATAAATTATTATACATCAATTGCCTTTTATTGTACTTGGTCAATGAAATATACAGTGGTTCTCATATAAACAATAGTTATAATAGGTTAATGAGAGCATAGCCGGAGGCAATCTGAGGGGATAGTTAACTGAGGGTATACAGGCGTCCCATTTCACTCCAGAGAGAAATAATAATACGTGATATGTTTAAGTTCAATGCATATTTCGTAACTCTATAGCTAGAGAATAGAAATAAGGAAATAGTAGTTTTTGGAACGAAGTTCCTTATCGCGCGTTGTGAAAGGGGGCTAGACAGAAAAAAATTCTCACGAAAAGTTGTAACGACACTTTTTTCGGTAGAAAGAAAGTCAGCTTTTTTAGTAACTTCGTTCCAACCGGGTGTTTCTCGACACCTCACAAAACTTTTTTGTTCAAAATTAATAATATTGAACAAAAAAGTTTTGTGAGGTGTCGAGATCGATCGAGTATTAATAATAATGACATTTTCTGATCATTTCACATTATATTATCATAATATTATCCATGTTCATTTCTATTAGAAACTAAACCCAGGAATGACTCGTTTTAGTGTTCATCATAAATCAATGTTCCTAGGGCAATCAACATTCGGACTTATGATCAATCCTAAGCATAAAGGATAATATTATTCACAGAATCTGTTTAAGCAACATTTTTTCGTATAAAATAGGAAAAATTGCCATCTAAAATATTATGTTGTAAAAAAATACAAACCACAGAGATGTTCCCGAATATAAATTATGATTGAAGGTACAAACGCAAAAATCGAGTAATGTCTCTACGTGTATTGTTCGAAAATAGACCTTATCGATATTGCAATAAGGTTCTATATTGCTTTGAATAAGTAAGTAATATGATGATACAGAATCATGTTGTTTGTCAAACCAAAATGTGCTTTATTGTGTGTAAAAAAAACAAGATATTGTAATGGCCTGCGTGATATCTGAAGAAATAATCATTTCATTTATGACGTAGATATGTGAAAATGTTTTCTTTCATATCTACATATATTATTGTATGTGGAGTAAGATTTCCACCTATTTAATTTTTGATATAACGATATAAATACCGGAAATTCATGTCTCTAATTAGTATTAAAATATGTTATATCATTTTAAACGATGGAACGATCAACGTACTGGCAGTGTGACCAATACCCATTTCTATAACAATATTAGAAAAAATAGTAGTTCGAATACACAATACATTTTAATCCAACAAAGTATTTTTCCCTAATCTTATAATAATAAGTAATCCTAATCTTATAACTACTGTGAATATATTAATATGTCATTCTAATTATTCTTGGGGGCGTATGTAGGTAAAATATTACATTGTAAAATTAGATTTGTATTGTGACAGTACGCGGGGGCGTTCAATTTTAGCGTAGCGTAAAAATTTTTTGCTAAATTTTTCCTGAAAATCCATGTTTTCTTCTCTAGCTTCGCGCATCCGGCATATTATACCGCTTCGCTAATATGAGCATTTAGTCTATGAAAACATAATCTTATTTTTATTAACGATAGGCTCACGTGCTGGTGGGAAAGTTGGGCGGGTTGCTTGTTATGTGGTGAGGTGGTGAGGTGAGGTGAACACATAGAGTTTTAAGAATTCATCTAATCGAAAAAAAAGACGGGTTGCACTCCGGGAGTGCCGGCAGAAGTGAAAACTTGATTATTAACGTTGAGCATGTTTGATATTTTGGAATGGTATCCGTCTTACGCTTTTTCGATCAGGTCACGTGTCCTGACGCGAGTTTAAGATTTTATACCCATTATAGAAAAAGTGCTTAACGCCGCTAAAGAAGTTTTCACTTCAAAAAAAAATGCGGCAGAAATTTTATAAGTATTTTTTACGAACTCAGCGTATGCAAAACTATAACCTCCTCTGAGCTTAGTATACCAACAGTGGGACACCTGTATACTAGAAAAATGCAACGTAATATTTTACTTTTTTGATATAACTAATATTATTTCACGTAATATTTTACTGATATACCTAATATAGGAAGAAGCAAAACTACGAGTAGGTCGTTGTTATATAACCACTACGTCCTATTAATCCAACAAAATAGTGAACAGTACATTGCTTTTCCTCATTATACAAAGCTCGCATTAATCATTCACGAATAAGCTTAACACAGAATACAGGGCGAGTACAGAAATACTCTAAAGTGACATTCTCTTAATCCATTTGATGGAATGCGAAGGTCGAAATCATCCATCACTCCAAATCGGACGGATCAGGGTCAATCAGGTTGAAGAATTAACTCATTTGACGACTTAATCCATTTTCAGCTTTGTCACCGTGCAGCAAGGTTCTAAGTCATGTTATCAAATGTATAATTTAAGTAAATTGTAGGATTTGATTTTGTAAAAATTCAGGATGATTTAATGGATAAATTACATTGTATGTATACTTGTTTACAGATATTAACTTTGTGATGGATTTATTTATTTTTGTATTTTATGTTTCAATCAAAAAAATGCTTTCCTGTTAGTTGCATCTGCCTCTGCGTTATACGAAAAAGTCATTAAAGTTAGCAGTAAAGTAGTTTTTATGGATCATGTAAATATAATATATGAAAATCTCTATGACTATTTATCGAGCACTATCTATGCTTTGTCAAACATAAGATTAGGAAATCTTAAATATGATATTTTTGCACTGAAGTGCTAATATAGTGTACTGTGTAATCTAATATCGACCGATCTGTAAGTTACAAAAGTATACCGCTAAGTTGTATTTTAGGTTAACGCTTTTATTTCTAAGTGTTGGTACGTGAAAAGTCAATGACGGCTGTATATAGAGAAAATTTATTACTATGAGTAGGTAGTTGGCTAATAGGAGAAGAAATGGGAAGAATTTCACAGATACCTACTATAGAAGATAATCCGTTGTCGAGCTCACATTTACAATAACTCAAAATTCTCTAAAAATCCAAAGCGAACATGAAAGGCAATAAATAAAAGGAAGTTATCACAGTTCCCGTTGCAACTGGTTTATTGGCAGTCGGAGCACACATTTGGCTTGCTGGTACCGTTTCTTTATTTGGCAGGTAGATTGCAGGCAAGGCTTGCCAACTAGGACGATGTACTGTAAGTTTACGGATACCGGACGGGATAAGTTGCAGTCTGTATGAGCTAGTTTATTATTTGGCGAATAGCGTAAGGATATCTATACTAATATTATAAAGCTGAAGAGTTTGTTTGTTTGTTTGAACGCGCTAATCTCGGTAACTACTGGTCCGATTTAAAAAATTCTTTCGGTGTTAGATAGCCCATCCATAGAGCAACAGGAGTGAAGTAATGCGGGTGAAACCGCGGGGCACAGCTAGTGTGAGATAAAATCAGATGGTAGGCAGAATTGGGTCATGATACTAGGGCAGTTACCGCACCTTCATAGACAGACGTTAAAGTGGTTTGTGGAATATTTACAGTATGTTAGCGGTTTGTTAGATGAGAGCCCCCACAATGTGGGGCAGGCAAATCGAATGCGGTTTCAGTGCTGTAAATTGCATTTATATAGAGGTGTGTGTAAGCTACGCTTTCTGCAAAATGTAAAGAAGATATTATTTTTTGCCGAGCCTGAAAAATGCCTCCTATTATTGGGAAGTAGAAATACCTGGAAAATTACTTTGGAAATCTGGGATAATTAACCTTTAACACTAGTTTTTGTTTAGGAATATATTTAAGTTAATTAAGGTCTTGATTCAAGATACTGTGTGTCGATGGAAGTTGTAAATTACTTTTCATTATCAGCAACAAAAGATTCTCTGTTATAAAAGACTTTGAGGAAGATGGGCGATAACTGCTAAGTAATGTTAATTACTAATGTATAACAACTTTCGGATGACGGACGTTCGTTGAGTTTGGGAACTTTAAGTAATTAGTTTGTAGGCATAATTTAGTGCGCCATAAACCAATTATTAAAGATTGAAATAAAATCTGTGAAAAAATGAATAAATAAAGATTGAGTCACTTTGAAAATAAATTTTAAATTAATCAATTTATCGGTACTTATAATAATTACTGTGATAGCCCGGCCTTCAAAAAAAAACAATATGTAATTGTCTTATATAAAGGCAGGCTTTCAATACATGTGAACCTACGAACTCACAATATTTCAGCGAACAGATTGATGAAATTATCAAACACAATTTTAATCTTGACAGCGAAACGAAACAAAAACATCATCCAATTGTACGGTTGTGTATACAAAGATTAATGAAAACAGTTGATTTTAATTCAGAACCTCCTTTCATCGTTGAATTTGTGCTGGGAAAATTGAATTTCGGGCATCACAAAAATGTATAGAGAAGGTGATACTGTCTCTATTCAATGTTCTGCGATAATTAAATCTAAGGTCGTGCCTATACATACCGTTTCTTGTTGTATTGTGTTGCGGAATGTCTTTAGAAATGAGCAAACTCTGTGTTCTGTCGTGAACATTGAATTAAACAAATTTCGGCACAATTATCGCGATGTTTTGGTGCTAAATAGGCCTCATTACATATGAACATTACGTAAATACGTTGCAAACACTGAAACACGTGCCTATTTATCTCCTAAATTATTTTACACGTTCATTAGAATTTAACTTATTATTTAAACTTGTTTTTTGCCTTCTGTATAGTAATTAATTCTTTAAATGAAGTCTCGTTATTAGAAAGGTATGTTGAATAAAGTACATACTAGTAAACATAATAAGATGTGGTCACGTAGATGATCGGCTACATGTGTTTCCATCTAATTTCGTTGATTCTTATTAGATTATAAGACCCACTTCACCACGTGTTAACATAACCAACGAGCATAATCCTTCAAATTCTTCAATTAAATCAAGTCAAATTCAACACGTTACAATTTAGATATATCTTTTTACCAAGGCTTGCTTTGGATCAAAACGCTTAACCATTTACTCCCCATCCAGGTGCCGTACCTTTATCTCAACAATTTTATACGAGTCACCTAACTACGTCCGTTAACGGTAAAAGCACACTGTCAGTTGTCACCAGTTCATTTGTCTTCATCGGGCTCTCCACATTCGTCCAAATAAACGACGCGATTAGCGGTTCCTGCACGTTTGATGAAACGAGAGGATTAATTTAGACACAGATGATATTATTCATCGCGAACACGTTTTAGAGGGAATTATTTCGTAATTTTAGAATCTGGTTGGATTTAATGCATGTGGTGGATTATTATCCAGGATCTTGAAGAGGACTCAAGAGATTTTAAGTGACGGAAGAGCTAAATTGAGAAATTTTTCTTTCAGAAATCTAATTTTTATGCAATAGATATTGTTAAAAGATGCTTTGATAGAAATTTATGATTCGTTAAAATCTTGAGAATAAAAATAAGATTCTTGCTAATAAAGTCACAAAATTATATCTTATAATTTGTTCAAGAAGTTATCGGCAGTCTGAATTAGTAATCAAATGATTTCTTCATTTCCAGATGGGATAAGAAAATATTGTTGAAAAGATACATCAATCTATAATCTAAAGTCTAAACTAATAAAAAAATCCGTGAAACTCACCTAAAAACAACACTAGTTGCCTCCTTATCTAAACGCGCAGCGTCCACAGACCACCTCAGCGCTACAGCACTTCTTCCTTCCAGCGGACCGCTGACAACAACCGCTGAGAGAAATCTATGGAACCTTCCCTTACTCCGCACAGACCTTGTAGCTCTGTAACGTGGCTTAAAATAATAATCACTTTTCGTCCTATAGTCACTAGGCCACTTAGTTCTAGAATGTTCGCGAATGTTTCTCGAACGTTTCGGGATGAAGTAGGGGGGAGTGTCACAAGGCTTGTCGGTGAAACTGGTCGGTGTGAAGTTGCCCCTGATGGAGCTGCCGATGAGCGAGTGTAGCACGTAATCTCGCAGTGCAGAATCTTCGAGTTGTAGGTGAACTGTAAAGAAAATAATAGGTTTGAATGCTGATAAACAGTTTTTATAACAAATATTGTCTGTCTGTTTTTCTATTATTCTGATTCGTGACAAATTAGGTACCTGAAACCATACTAAATTACGATATTATCATAACAAACAATACAAGAAATACAGATTTGTCCGTAGTATTTTGTATCCAACATGGTAGATACAACTAGCCTTAACAAGTACTATATACTTATATCAAAACTAGTACTACTAGTAGAACAAATGATTCTACTAACGAATTAAGGTTAGGGAAATTTTCAAATACTATGTAACTACAAGTATCTAAGCATTATATCTCTCAGCTTCACACGCCAAGTACGCAACAATAGAAAAGGTTCGATTACCCATAATTAGTTCAACCTTAATTAACGCTAAAGCCCTCAATATCAAGTACATTGAGGTCTGAGCTGGCCTCAAACTGTCTCACTGAACCAATTTCCGCGAGGATGTGGGCTAGCCCCGATAACGTCATGCACTATGGGAAAAATTGAATCAAGATGGATGATCCTTGATTGTGCGGTATTTATTTGAGGTTATATTATATTGTGTTGTTTTATTCCCTTTGTAGTGAATTGATTTATAAAAAGTTTAATTCATTGTTACTTGATTAGTTGTTTATCAAGTCAGTAATTTACGAAAGTTAAATACAAATTTTAAAGCGTACCTAATAATATGCTTGAACTATGTGAATTTCGCGAGTTAACTAACCGAGATCCTTTGATAATATTTATTATTTAGGAAAATTATACCAAGACTAATTAGGTACTTATTACTTTGACTATCTGAGGTACAGTCGCAATTTTCTTTCATTTTCATTTATACACTTTTATTTTCATTTAATAAAAACCTGTTAGTTCGACATTAGGTACAAATAAATTTTAAATTTATATGCATTGATTGGATTTCGTAACTGGAATGTTAACTGGATTAAAAAATAAATCACCTAAATCCATTTCACTTATTTTGATGTAAACATACTGCATGTTACAACACAAATTCGGTTTCTAAAAATTACTAACCAGTATGATATTTCTTCGCTAAAGAGCTTAGAACTAAATCTTTATGAAATCTCTACAAGCATTTATCTTTCAGTTTAAGCTCTTATATTATTAAAAATGAGGTAAAGTTATTTTAAACACATTCCGCTTCAACTTTGGCTTAAAGTGGGAAAATATTCAATCATAATGAAGCGGGGAGTATGAAGTGTTAATATTATTTATATTTTATTTTTTATATTTTCGCAACGTTGAACGTTGTTAGCCGGATTACGATTGTATAGTATTTTATCTTCTCGGAAAGTTTTGTTTCTTTTATTTTTGTCTGTTTATTAAGCAGCGGGTTACTTGTCAATAGAAGTTAGTATTAATTTGGCATGCTTAAAGATTATTTTACGCAATCTTTATTATATTTTCATAATAGGTATAAGTGATAGTAACGTTCACAATTTCAACTGTTTAGTAACCTACATTACAATAAATTAGGAGAGAAAAGGTCTGAGATTGATAAATAAATTTCGGCATTATCCTATTTGTCAGATGTGAAACTTCTTTGCCCGATACCCATAAGGGGACGCGGGACTTCACCAATTACCAAACTTCATCAACTATAATTAGTTTCAACTGTTATTATTATTTTATAAAATTATTTCCAAGTCAACCTACACACCCATAAAAGAAAAACTGTTAACTAGAGTTATAAAGAAGGTGTTCTTAAATCAATCGTATAGAAATAAGAGTAAAGTCCATCAAGCAGAAAGAATTAGGCGTTTTATCAGTGTTGTACAACACTACAAATCTTTATAGTATAAAGTAACTAGCTGTGCCCTGCGGTTTTACCCACAGTGCTCTACTCCTGTTGGTCTTAGCGTGATAATATATAGCCTATAGCCTTCCTCGATAAATACGCTATCTAACACCGAAATAATTTATTGAAATCGGATCCTTTCCTGAGATTAGCGCGTTCAAATAAACAAACAAACTCTTCAGCTTTATAATATAAGTAGATATAGATTACAGCTTAATAAAGTTCAAAAGTCATTTGCATAATAAATCTGAATAATAAATTAATTTGTATAAATCCTAAGCTAATCATAAAAAATGTTTGACGAAAAAATACTATTCTAGTAAAAATTCTCTTATGCTAATATAAAAAGCTTTTACCAGAGAACTTCACAAAACGAAATAAGTTTTCATAATAATTCCGCGTAAGACAGAAAAGTTGAAGGATTTAAGGTATCAAGAGATTTGTAAGGTAAATAATTTTATAAGGGAATGTTTTCGGAATTTAATCCTTTCCAATCCTGAATATACAATTTGAGGAAAATTTATATAGGTTTAATGTTTTGGACAACTATTTGATTTTTCATTTGATAGATATGAATATGTATGTTCTCTACAAGTGTTAGGTCTATTTTTTAATGAGAGAGAAATTTTGTCTTTTCTTCATAAATTTTTTTATTCTCTAATTTATTTTATTGTAATTTAATCATGGAACAAAATTGATGAACACAGCGCAAGATGTTACAAGATTTTTTTCGTGTTACAAATAATAAATGTATTATTTTCCTTCTCTGTGTAATTTATATTATTTTTCCTTACAAGCTGACGTTGGCAAGAAATATTAGACTTCCTGGTAATGGATGGAGCCTTCTTAATGTATGGAAAATTGCGATTATATTATGTAGTGTGTATAATTCGGTGGATAATTAAATGGTAAGTAGAAAACCGTTTGCCTTATTTATTTGTTGTAAAATTGTTTAAATTGTATTAAAAATAACACCATTTGATAGAATGAAGTGGTTTCATATAAAAAACTAGCGGTCCGCCCCGGCTTCGCCCGTAGTACATATTTCGCAATAAAAGGTAGCCTATGTTCTTTCTGAGGGTCTAAAGATTATCTGTGCAAAATTTTATCAAAATCGGTCCAGTAGTTTATGAGCCTATTCATTACAATCAAACTAACAAACAAAGTACCTATTCCTCTTTATAATATTACTAGCGGTCCGCCCCGGCTTCGCCCGTGGTACATATTTACGTTTTCTCTTCATAAGAACCATCCTCGTACTTCAAGGAATATAATAAAAAAAGAATTATCGAAATCGGTTCAGCCGTTCTCGAGTTATGCGCTTACCAACACATTTTGCGATTCATTTTTATATATAAGAAGATAATATACCTCTAGTGTAGATGAAATAACTTACGAGGGTCGGAGCTGGTTTAATAAATTTAATATAGATTTTTCAAACGCCGATCCCTCTCACCATTTTATTATTAAACGTATCACGTTCGCGTATAATTAGATAAAGGAAAATTCTTAATTACGAAAATTAATTCGCAGCTTCAAAAATCTTCTTTCATTTTGTGAACCCGATGCTTCAAGACATTAAGGCGTATATTTATCACTTTGACTAAAATGTGTATTAATTAAGGAAGACTAACGTGCTGTATTCAAGCGAAGCGCGAATTTCGCAGTTTTTATACCATTCATCAACTGAAAATAAGGCTTCAAGGTTTTCTAAGAATGACACTGAATTTGCTTTGTTTAATCTATATTTAATATTATAATGCTGACGAGTTTGTTTGTTTGAACTCGCTGATCTCTAGAACTACTGGTTCGATTTGAAAAATTCTTTGTGTGTTAGATAGTCCATTTATCGGGGAAGGCTATAAGCTATATTTCATCACGCTAAAACCATCAGTAATGCGTGTGAAACCGCGGGGAACAGCTAGTGTTTTTTATAAAGCTCTAGCCCTTATCATCACTCCGATAGCGTGCAACTTAATCCGGGATAAAAAATAGAATATAAATATGGATCGAATCAATTCAATCTACAATACAATTTCAAGTATACAACGTTTTTGAAGTTGTAGCGTATGAAATTATATGTTTTGTTTGTTTTTAAAAGACGTAATTTTACTACCGTCGCCTCAAGGTCTTGCTCGATAAATGCTCCAACACCCATTAAATCAACGTCTCTAAATGTAATTACATTATATAGGATTAAAATTTAATTTACTGCTAAATTTTCTCGTTAAACATTTAATTACAGTGTGATTATGCGGGATTAAAGAAACGCTGTTTTGTAAAATGTGCCCCTTAATTTTCTTTGTTACGAGTAAGTTTGAAGAACTATTGTCGTAACCTTATAATAGTATTATAATTTATTCAATTTAAAAATTTATTATATATTTCAGTGTTACAAATAACAAGTTCAAGCATATTTGATATAAGGCCGGATGAGTACATAAAGAAATATCTATATGGAGTTTTTACAGCGAAATCGGATTTAATGGGTCCAACTGTCACTCCATCATTATTATCCGATAAAGGCCATATAAAAAAAGTAACGCAGGAACCGAGAAACGCGACTACAGAGATGGATGAGTACGAAAATTATTTAACTAAAGAAGAATACGAAAAGCGGAAACTAAAAATGGACGTCACTTTTATATTAGAAAAGAAAAACAAAACTCTGCTGGACTTTGATAAAGACGAAATAGCAGTGGAAACAAGAAGATTTGAAGAGATCCGAGACTTGCCTGCGAATGTGAATTATCGGAGAGAAATATACTTTGATCCAACAGAGGCAAAGAAGTTTGCAAGGCAGAAGAATAAAATAGTCCGCTTGATGGAACAGTTCATTTATGAAACGAGGTATAAATTGCCATATGTTCAGCTGCTACAAACGAAATATAGACATACTCCACGATATAGGTTAGGGTTCTGCTTTGCGATATTGCAACATTTAAAGCAAGAACAGCGTGTCTTATATACGACTATGAAGAGATACATGGATAGGTTCCAGGCGTTATTCATTCATATAAAAATGTACGAGAAGATAGTAAGGCTTGATGTTGATATTAAAGATGTGATAGTTTATATAAAGAAACTTAATTGGGAACGAATGGAAATAGAGGATCCTGTTTATTTGGACCAGGTCAAGGATATTCAACAATAATGTTAAAAAAGTTGGTGGTTAAAATAATCTAATAGTTTAGGCATTATAATTCATTTCTTGTATCTTAAATATGTGTTTAATTTTATAAGAAGTGTTGAGAGGTAAGTTTTATTTACACCGATTAATCCTAAGCTAGATTATTTTGTAATTAAAGGATAATTGTCTTCTTTGATCATCTTGCACATAACACGTCTTTAAAAATGATAGGTACCTATATTTGTTTGTGATGTGCAGGAATCACAAAGAGACCCTGAGTACAAATTCAAAAGTTCGCTGGCTTGTTTGTTTTTTGTGTTGGTCTCGAGATAATTCGGAAGCTAGAGAGGACATATACCTACTACTTTTTGCCGCGGTAAAAGATCTACGCGTAATAACGCGGGTGAGGCCACGGGTGGAAAGCTAGTGTTTTCATAAATACCTAATATATAAAGATTTCTTCTAAGACGGCTGAATTGCATATCAAAGGGGTCAGTGTAATCTCGGGTACCTGTCAAAGTGTCAAAAGCAGTGAAACGTGTGAATTTTTACAAAGCAATTGTTGCGGAACCTTTACAGAGATAAAGCTTTACTCGCTCGCAAATGAGAATTTTATAGAAATGAGAACTGAAATTGTGAGTTTGAAATTCTTATACATATCTTTAAGCTTAATACTTGGAAATAAAATGAAACAAAACTAGTTAAAAGCATGTTATGGAGCCTTAAACTATTTTGTTCAACGCCCATACATCATGTAACGGACGTTCAAACTATTGAAAAAGCACTAACTATCTATTTTGTAATGGAAATAGAAAAACTTGTCACCGTGGCCGGAAAAAACACAGACAATAGCTCAGCAACAAATGTTTTTTTCATCCGTGTTCATTTATTCAGCGTTGGCAACACTCCAAATAGTCTGGCAACACTGAAGTGTAGTTCGAAATTTAAATACCGCTATCTTTGTAACGACGTTTTGAGTTTTAAGCGAAGTTTTAGGGACGTTAATTATTATTAGTGTTTTGAATTGAGTTGCTGGTGTGTGCTAGGAAGTTTGTGAGCTTGCCTCTTAGACCGGGAGATACTGACACAAAATTTCGAGTCATTTGTAACAGGATGGCGGTTCTACAGGGGTCTTAGTACGCAATGACAAAAAGAAAAACGATGACGTGAACGCTGGTACCGGCGGCTTAGTCGCGTGGACGTTAGTCGAACTCGTCGGAAAATAGCGAAAGTCAAACGATTTGTAACAGTATGGCACTTATTTTTCCTGTAAGTTTGAGGATCAACAAATATAAATACAAAATTTCAAAGATCTATGTGTTGGAAATCTTCACTTATATAAATTAATAATAAATTAAGTTTTCAAGTATGACAGCACTTTTTCCCCCTACTAGAAGTATGGCAAATATAATAATGGTCACATTTTATCAAATACTCTCCAAAAATCCAAATGCAATACTGGTACAAAAAGTTTGGCGAAATAAAAATTTTTTGCAGATTTTCGGCGGTATGGCGACCATTTGGAATCGTCCGAAAAGTATGGCATGGCGATTTTCGTAAATGGCTGCACGACGATAGTTACCTGTGCAAAAGTTAGCCTGGTACAAATGGTTGAATGATTGTTTTATTTAAATCAACACATTCGCGTCGGTATGGCGGGCTGTAAGTCACACCGGAAAAGTATGGCATGACACTACCGCCTACTACTTTTTTATGGGCTATCGGTAAATTCTAAAATTTTTGTGTTACAAATCGTTTGACTTTCGCTATTTTTCCGACGAGTTCGACAAACGCCCACGCGACTAAGCCACCGGTACCAGCGTTCACACCATCATTTTTCTTTTTGTCATTGCGTACTAAGACCCCTGTAGAACCGCCATCCTTGTTACAAATGACTCGAAATTTTGTGTCAGTATCTCCCGGTCTATCTATTTAATATTTGTTAAACATGTTAAGTGAAGTTAAATAGGAGTTACTAACTTGTATACAGCTACTACATTTTTAAAATTTAATATAATGTTTTTGCCCACCGCTTTATTCCTGGACGAATTATCACGAAAAACTCGTGGTCATACTTCTTGCTATAATTTTTATTGCTAAAAACAGTTCAGCTGCGAAAACGTTAATAAGCAGAATTCAAGTTTGTATTAACATCAATAAGTGTAGAAATGGCGAGATGAACGAGTATGTATCTCTATTTCTTTTGTGTGTGCAATAAAGAATTAAATAAATTAATAGATAGTATTTATATAAAAATGAGGACAGTATTCCATGTAGGTATCCAATATGGTTCTTTTTGTTTGTAAACTCTCTATATCCCGTCTCACATCTTTAATACGATATTTCATATGACCTTATTTTCTCCCAGCTTAATTATATAGGTAAACCTTTATCGAAGTTTTCACGCGCTTTCCTAATTTTTTCTCGGCACGCAATCTCTTTGTAGGGTACTAGAGCAAGTTTTGGGTGTAAGTTAAAGGTTGTAGCGTTTTGTTGGTAATTATTCAGCTATTGAAAAGTGGTGTAATGAGTATGTGATTATTTTATATGTTTAAAGAAAATACGAGTGTCTTGAAGTATGAGTGTTGAGCAGATATATGCAGGGGAGGAAAATATTTATAAACAACGGTTCATTCAACAACAAGCATGTAGTTCAATATTTATCTATTCATTAAAAAAATTTCAAATAGACAAACGGAAGCTCGGAAATACGGAAATGAAATTATACGTATAAACGTAAACCGTGTGCAAATTATGAATAATTCTTCATTCTTCAACACGAGTTTAATGGCAGTAAGTACATATACCTAGATTAAAATGCTAAATTATTTATCCATATCTAGTAGTAAGCTCAAAAACCAGCCATATACAAAACTTAAGCTCAACATTCCCGCTTGAGCCTATAATTCATACAGCCCACAAATCATAACAGTTAACGTACCATAATGATCGACTCTTATAACTTTACGAGCAGTTATTATTTACGATTAACACGCTAAAGCTTATAAATTAGGCCCTATTTGAATAAGCCATAGGGTTGTTTGTTTGGCCCTACGGAACTTGCGGTAATGACCCAGTGAACCAGATTTATTTGGTTTTAGACGGTTGAATAAATAAAACCAGGTTTAAAGCAGTTAAATATGCACATACATCTATGTTTGTACTATGTCGTATTTATGTTCGATATTTGAAGGCGTTTTCTATGGAGATAACATAAGATGCAAATGATTTTAATGTTTTATTGAAGTGAAACTTCTTTAGACGCGTTGAGAGTAAAATTTCATGGTCGCGTCATGGCGATACCGTCACGTCATGGAATTAGGCGAAGATTTTGGTATCTTTAAATCTTGCCAAAGAAGTTTCACTTCTGATCAAACTGCTCATCCTTAAAAGAAAAACAATAATTAATCATTACTAAAACAGAATATACAGATGACAAATCGGCTAAACTATTTGATTAAATGCCCAACATAAAACATCCTATAAAATTTAAAAAATTCGCTACAATACCTCACATATTAACAAGATTTAAATTTTGTACATTCCTTTTCCCAGTTTTCAGTGAAATGTATGAATTTACAAGCAATATGCAGGCGTTGGCACCTGTGACACTATTTTTAGACTTTATGACATGGTTTAAACTCTGTTTGTTATTTTAACACATGTTTTGATATTGTTGTCTACTGTTGCTATATAAATATGTAGAGGTTTGCAATATTATGTACTTAATAAAAAAATCGTTTGATTAGATTCTGTATTAGTGAAATACGCAAGAAATACGTCTTGGTAAAACAATTATTTGACACTCTACTTACTGAAAAAAAAAGTGTGTGCGTGTAACCTTTACGCGCGATTGAAGTAAAACTTCTTTGGCGTTGACGACATATATCACTGAAATGATTAAATATTAACTTAAATAAATAAATATTATATTATAATAAATTATATATTAATATAATTAAAATTATATTTATTATTCATGTGCTTTACAAAGATTATTTAAATGTTATATTAATATTATTCATTCGAAACAGGTAATTGAATGTCATCATAATTTCTTACGTACGAAATTATAGGTTTGTGGTAACTATAATGTGAAACATAAATTTTACTCTCTAAATTTGCTACTTTTCTTGAAAATACAGCATCTATCGTTGTACCGAAACGCGTTGTTGAATGAAGTCGAGAAGTATTCATAGATAAATCAAATTTTTCTTCTAAAAAATCAATTAACGGCTGAGATTCCTGAGAGCGAAAATTAACATTAAAATCTCCAGTTAGAATCATCGGTAATTCATGATAATTACTATTTAAAAGTCGAGAACCTTCAATTGTGAAGTGAAGTAATTGCTGATGAATAAATTTTATGATATTTGTCAGGCTAGTATTTGTAGAAATATAAATAACAACGATAATCACAGGTTGGTCATTCGTATTAACACATCGAACCAAGGCGATGTCACCAATTTGTGAAACCTCATCGGAAATTTGTGATAATATAGTTGGTGAAATATTTTGAATTGGTGTTACATTGTTCAGTGTATCTGTAGATGAATGATATACAGCTACTCCACCAGCAGTTGAGTTGGGTCGTTTGTATTGGGTAACGCAATAAAAATTTTCAATAAGAATTTGTTCGTCATTTTTCATCCAAGTTTCGGAAAATAACAGCAATGTGGACCTTTTTAATACTTTATCATTCAGATCAGAAACATGAGCACGTAAACTTTGGCAGTTGAAGGAAAATAGTGTAATGTTACTCTCATTTACAAGGTTATATAATTCTTCCTGTTGTGTTATTAGGCGAGAATTTGAAAGTCTTTCAAATTCACACTGTAAATCAACTATTCCCCCTGGACGCTTTCTTCCATGATAAAATTTGTTGTCATCGGTGTTTGAGACAATGAACAATCCATTTATATCAGTTACTCGTGATAATGCTACATATAACAGCTGCTGACTGTGACTTTTATTGTATTCATAAACGATTTGATCAAAAGTACCACCTTGAGACTTATGTATTGTAAGCGCACAAGCAGATACTAATGGAAAGTGATTTCTCTTTGCAAATATTGTCTTATTTCTATTCATTGGTACAGATGACGATCTTCGTAAAATTGGGACTGCTGTTCTACTAATGTTTAGAGTTTGAATATGATGGGCAGCTTTTTTCCTAATTTTCTCTCCTATCTTACCAGGAAACTCAAGCCATAAGCGTATGATGTTATCACTGTCATCACGTTCAATATACACTAACTTTCCAACACAACCGTTGGCTAAGCCATCAGATACATCAATATTGGTTGTAATAATGTAAAATTTGTTAAGAACTAATATGATTTCATAAGGCGATCCTCCTGTATCAATAACTGACATTTTATGAAATTGTTGGCGTACATATGCTTCTTGTTCAACTGAATGACAACCTATATACATATCTGTTGCTATGGATACTACTTTGTCTTCAGCAATATTTAAAATAGATTGATTATAATCCGCAACATGTTTATTTTTATTTTTAATTTACTTATTTGTAATAAATAAACAAGTATATTTAGAGATTTTCAAAAAATTTTGCAATTTAAAATAATGTTTTTAAAACTGTTGAAATTTTCATTCACTTTGCTATTCACAATTGATCCGTTTGAAAATTTGAAAATAAATAATCCTAATTGATTATGATATTTGCCACTAGCTGGCGTATAAGTCAAGAAGCGTGTAGTATATGACATATACTTACAACCAATCAGAATTATTATTTTTAAATGGCGGAAACTACGCAGACTATAGTAAGCGTTACTTCCGTCAGAAAAAAAATCTGAGTTACTCCCTAGTCGCGCCTAAAGAAGTTTTACTTCAAAAATAGATACATGAAAAATAATTATGTGACATGATTCGATCACGTCATTTTGATGCTGATCATTATAATTACTTGCTTAGTTTTTTCATTACCCAATCTTACATGTTATCTAAAATAGTTTATACATAACTTACCATAATTAACATTATACCACAGAATACATGATAGTAGCTAAACGCTACAGAACGGACACTCTCCGCCTCCCGCCAAAATTAAACACTTACCTCCCCCGCACGATCAGTCTGAGCGTATACGCACTATGCGGGTAGCTGCGGTAGCCGCATCGCAGTGCGCATAGAAATGAATATTACGTACATAATTGTGCTTGCGGTCAGCCGGACGGCTACCCGCAATGCGGCTACCCGCATAGTGCGTATACGCTCTAAAAATGGTCCATATTTTTCTACAGGGACGATACGCAACGAAGATTGACAACATTAATCAAATTGACTTAAAGTAATTTTATTATTTTGGATTTGTGATTATCGTTTTTCGTAGAAAATGGTTAGATATTGTGCTGTTTACGGATGTATTTCATCAGAAAAACGCGAATTTTTTTTTACGCTAGTCACAATTGTGCCATCCATAAAGCGTTAACACACACATTTGCAGTCTCTACAGTGTGACTGTCAAAACGATAATTTTGTTTGGAGTGTCCGGGGTGTGATTATACCTAATAAAAATAACCTATTTTATAATTACCACACTTTATCACGATATATGATAAACTAGCTTTCCGCCCGCGGCTTCGCCTGAGTTTTCAAAGAAAAACCCGCATGGTTCCCGTTCCCGTGGGATTTCCGGGATAAAACCTATCCTATGTGTTAATCCAAGTTACCCTCTAATGTGTGCTAAATTTCATTGTAATCTGTTCAGTAGCATTTGCGTGAAAGAGTAACAAACACACACATACATATCCTCACAAACTTTCGCATTTATAATATTAGTAGGAAGGATTGTATTGAAATATACACGCTCAACTTATAGTATAATGTTATATGACGCAAGTAAATAGAATGTCAGAGCATGTAAAACAGTTGAATTCTATTCAGCCCGTCGTGACACCTACAGAATATTACAGTTGCGTTGCATTAGCTTACATGAAAATTTCATGGCACAAATTGTTTAAAGTTTCCATTCGTATTTCAGCTCCAACTTTGAGCATATGTAAAGTGTTGGATGTAATTCAAATGTTTTTGTCAAGGTTTCCTCTGTGAAATCATTTCTCAAAAGCTAGTTGCATTCGTGTACGTTGTTATTTATAATCCAGTGTGGTAAAAAGTACTCCATTAGTTTTAGTCATGATTTGTTCCAGAAATTTCTTCTAATATGGTAAGAATTAACGCTCTTGTTGTAACGAAAGCCTATTGAATTTATTTTAGCGACAATAAGCAAGACTCATTATTTAATTTTAGATATGGTATATGGTAATTATAAAACTGTCTCCTTATATACCTACACTGGACATTGGCAAAGTTTCTTTGTTGTGTTGAGCCATTTATAAACAGAACAAGCATAATACTATACATAAGCTGTAATGATAACATTTGGCAGCTTAAGTTATGTAAAAATACGTTCAAATAACTTACAAAGTCATACTAATTGCTAGTTAATATTTAAGCTCTCGAACTGCGCCTAACGGGCACACCCATGCCGCGCCTCGGGCAAATTAACTAGTCACGATTAATAAAACATAATTTCTATTTTATTATTGAACCCGTGGAGGTGAACTACGAAATTGTAAATACGGTAATGAGGTACGTTAGGAACACGCGATTGAATGAAAGTTTACACGGAAGTATATTTTAAAGTTGAATGAAAATCACGCATTAGAAAGTACCTTTTGACTAAATAAGCGTAAAAAGCTTTAGCATAGCTTTATACATAGCTAAATGAAACTCGTGGAAATTATATAAAAATATGAACTCTCTTATCAAACAATAAATACGTACTACACATACAATATAGTAAAATAAGTTATTTACGCGATCAATTACTTTTGAGGTAAAAATGATATAATCAAGTACGTTTGTAGAAAGATCACATCTAAAAATAAATATTTTTTTCTTTTTTTATGTTAGGATTAGGCAAGCATTTGACCATCGCTTCGCCTGATGGAAAGCGACAAGCGTGGTCTAGGATGGAGCATGTTGTGCAATTTTAATTCTGAATCGATTTATTTAACACGTAGAAGCCAAAGAAAACTTGACGTTGAAAAGATGTAGCAAGTCGTGGCCGTAATCTGATAAGTGGTTCTATCCCGCTATAGATGCGATCTAAGGAAATTGGCGGGAAATCCTTCATCCTTTCAATTATAACGTGACGTATAATGCTTTTGTTTTTCTATACTCTATTATAAAAAAAAGTACTAGTGAAGGCATTAGATGCGCAATTTGTTTAGAGGCGTACTTTTAAAAATGTATAGAAATAATACGTTTGATCTTTGGAATTGTATTTGACTAGTTATTGCGTGAATATTTATGAAAAAGAAAACATCTTAACAATAACCTGACTTGTACATTACAATAGAAAATAAGAAAAGCCATTTCCAACAACAAGCTGTCAAAATATTTTTCCAACAAAGAAATCGTTCACTGAACTCGTTAAACCAAAATCGATTAAAAGTTTTGACAATAAATGACGACAGTTTGAAACAAAGCCGAAAAAATTATTCCATCACGGGGAAATTATTAAATTTCATTAATGGCCTTTTACCGATAGGTATGGCCAAAAAGGAAGTATTAAATTTTTTTATTTTTGTTTTTTGAAGTGAGACTTCTTTAGGCACGTTGAGAGTAAATTTTAAAGGTCACGTGATGGCAATACCTTCACGTCATGGAGTAAGGCGACTATTTTGGTTTCTTTGATCTCCAATCTCATCAAAGAAGTTTCACTTCTGACACGTGTAGTCGGCACACACGCTCTTTTTTAAGCTTATGGTGTGCAAGAATTATAAAACTAATAAGAATTAATGATCGCTGGTTACTTTTATGACTCGATAAGGTGGAACATAAGGAAAATATTAAGGAATTTTTCGTTGCGTGCAATGCTCTTGAGAAATTGTAATTTTCATTAGCTTAGAAATAAGCTTTTAGGAGTTGGTATTTATAATAATTCAATATTGGGTAAAATAGATTATGATATAAGTTTATAAGTCACTTTATAGCACGGATATTACATGAATTAATTAATATCCATGGCAGTTCTTATATTATTACGGAGCCTAAGTAACCACGTATTATTATTATGTTCATCTCATCAGTTGCGATAAACTTCTCCTTGTCCTCAAAAAAATTACTAAACCACCTAACAAAATCCTAAGTCTACTTTTAAGTCAATTCATGAACATATCAGCACCACTTAATTTGATCTAACCGCTGAAGAGCATCAGATATGAATTTAAAGGCTATTTATTTGGCTCCCAATTACATAAAACTATGGAGTTAATTTAGCGCGACGTTGGCAACATTTTGCTGGCGGCAATCCAAGTAACGACCGTTGTATCAAATGATGACAATCCTTGAAGAACTTATTTATTAGAGCCAAAACAGGAAGCGATACGTGACGAGCATCTTGGTTGAGGGATTAGAGAGGAGTATCCTTAAAATGGTTCATGGTTCTTAAAATGTTTATTTTATGGGATCATCAATTCATAAACAGCTTATTTGCATAGATGTTTTGTAAGTAACAGTAAAACAGTTTTCATCCACAGTGAAGATCTGTTTTTAGGCATTAGGATGTGTGTCATCGATCATATGCCACACATAGTTTCAGCTTCTAACTTCAAATGAATACACATTGGAGTATAGATGTAGCTTTTTAATTAATAAAGTATTTATAAACCGAGTTTTTATCGAGTTACATCGTAACAAACAAACAAAAATACCTCTCTACATACCTATATGTATTATAATTTATGTTTATAGCCTCATATACATAGTCCGAACGAGTCAAATGCTTAAGAGGGCCAAAGAGACGGAACTTCATCTTACACAAACACGCAAGGCCCAAAGGGTGTAACCATTTGCCAGTAATGTAAAAGTGGGGTGTGATTAATCAAGGAGGCGGTAATTGCAAATCCATTAGGGTTAGCTTTAATTAACGAAGCGTTAACTTACTATTGCCGCTTTGTAATTGTTTCAAATTTATTCGGCAAAATATTGCTGGCTCATATTTATTCGTAATACATAGCTGAGATAAGCTCTGTTTGTTTCCGATATCAATATTGACTCCCTAATCCTCTGTATCTTGCAATCCGACCAAATTCAAAATACGTTAAGAAATTCGTAACACAAATAAAAGTATTTACTTGTTCTACGAAGCCGCTACTTACCTAGCATTTTTTTTTAACTTATAAGCATTATTATTCTATTTAAAAGCAACTGTGTTGAAACAAAATCTGTCCAGGATTTTTTCAGTCAACCCATCTTTAATAGATTTTTTAATAGACTACATTTATTATAAAATTGGTCTCATTCTATTCTCATGCCGGTGTAGGTCGACCTATATTCGGATCTTAGACCATATGACTCAAACATTAAAATACAATTTAAGATCGCGTTCGTGACATTATCCTTAAACTATAAACATTGTACTAACATAGCAATATTATGATACTTTAATAATTAATACTGATGACAACCTTGAATGCTTTAATGCGGATTAAATTACTTTTATTACGTTACAGGTTAGCACACCGTGGTACAATAATCCCTGCAGTCGATTGGAGGTCACGTAGGCACAATGCCTGGAGCGGCCCATTATCACGCACCAATGAAAACAATACAATAATGCAATTACAATGACAATAGATTGGACGCTTTATCGTTTAATTAGGGCGATAATTTCTCAATGTGAAAGGGGAATGATCGCGTATTCTCTTTGAAAATAGTAGTATGTATAAGTGTTATGTAATTATAATAACTAAGAAAATCCTCTGTTGCATTAGAAATAAGCAAACAATACATTTTAAATAAGCTAAAGGTGTCATAATGCTAATATAGCCATCTCTACTAGGCAACCCTTAAAGTACAGAAAATATATTATAAACAATGAGAAAAACTACGTTTCACAATAAGTGGAAAAACAATAACACAATAAGTTGAAGCTTTTATTACTATTTAATAGTTTGTATTGATACATATTATTATATCTTCAAAGATATAAATAACTTTATTAATTAAAGAAACGCGTATGGAATTTCAATGCTTTGGCTTTAATTAATGCAGCAATTAATTTAGTTCTGGTCTATGTACACCTAATTCTATAGTTAAATTGGTAATGAAATAATTTGTCTTCGGTAATAAGTGTATTCACGTAGCTTGACATATGTATTATCATTAACACCGTGTACCTAATCTTAAAACCATGCACCTGGTCCTTTTGTAAATAATTACCTTAGTAAGACAGGTGATATAATCATATATGTAAGAGTTAAGTAGATATTACCTATTTTTTACAAAAAAAAAAATACTAAATGATGAATAATCTAAACTCTATGGTATCGGAAAATTCTACAAAATCAAAACATAACTATTCCGTAAAGTTCCACAACAGTGAACCTTCCAGAAAGATTAATAGAGAAAAATATTTTATAAATTGATAAGAAACAATAAGTTCAATGCCAAACAAAACAATACGGTGAAACAATGGCCAAATCTACTTCCGCTGTTGGATTCGCTCCAGAAATCAATTGTGGCCATTCAGTGTTGCTGTAAAATTGTTATTTTATATGACGAGCCATTGTGCTGAGAGCAGTGTCCTATATTGTGTGGAGTTTCATACCTCCATAGGTTTTGTGTTATTATTTATCTGTGAGACCTTCGAATAGTTATTCAGGTTTAAGTTCATTTATAGGAACATATTTCAGCCCAATATTCCAGAAGTTACGTATTTAATGAGTAATTAATTCACAAGAAAAAGAAACAGTAGATGTTAGTTACTTTTATATCGAAAATTACAAAAATGACAGTTTTAAAACAATAATCAATTTTTCCAAATAGAAACATGAGTCCCGGAATAACAACAGTACAAACGAAGTTAGCTTAAAACCTTCCATAAGACAAACCTAGTTAGCTTCAATACCGTTAACAATTCAGACTCCACAAATCACCGCAGAGCTAAAAATAGATCAACATAACGTACATATTCATGATTCAGCACAAACCGCGTATGCATCCCAATGCTGGCCTGGCTTTGAATCATTTGAGTCTGGAAAGGTTTTCTTTATTGGCAAGCCAATTACAAGACAATTCTATGCAACTGGGGCTAAGAGTGAATAAATTTGAAAGGGTAAAACGCGAAATGTAAACGATATAATAGATAAATATGATAAAAGAGAAAGCCTACGTGACCCTTGATCTTCTGTTATACATCTCTTAGGATATCTTAACCAACAAAATACAATAACCTTTATATAAAAATATACACACAATATCTCAGGAGATTTGGCTTACTCGATACGCTTTGGGCTTTCTATCATTTATTTCGCGCCAGAAATTCCTGTAACATTACAATAAGTAGAAAATCTTCCCTTTACGGTAAGGTCAAGCGTGAGCGCTAAAAATTCGGACAGTGTACACCGAGGACAATAGCTTCTGAACAAAGCCGTCTCGTATTGTGTACAGGACTTTAGGTTTTTAGAAATTTTCCGAGAATGCATGCAGTTACTCCAGTGTTCAGTTTCGTGATTCGGGAGATTGTGAAATTGCTTTTGTTTTGGATTTGCGATGCGTGTAACGAGCTAGTATGATCCTCTCATACGTTGCTTAAAACGTTGAATTTAATTTTCTCTTCGCTTTGTCATATAACTTGAACGTTTGATTTTTTTAGATATTGAGTGTTAGGGGGAACAGCAAATGATAATGAGAAATATTTGATATAAAAAAAAACCCTACTGCAATGTTATTTATTAATTTTATAGATAACAAAGTATTGAAATAAATTACTGGAGAATTTGAATAAGTACCTAATATAACTATTTGCGATAGTTATATTAGATACTTATTCAAATGCAATTGAATACGGGTTTGAAGTTGAAAAAAAAATGTTATTTTAATAAGACCTGATTTGAAAAAAAAATGAAAAAAATGGGAACTGATTTTTCTAAGAAACCGAACATCAGAAGTTTAGAAGTTCTAAGGTAGCCTGATTAGTTTTACAAGGATGTGCTAAATTAACAATTTTACCAATTCCATTTTAACTTATAAACTTATTATTTAATTCTTGGCCCCTTGATTTTTATCCTATTTTTAAAGGAAGCACGGGTTTTATTAAAGTGAAAGCATGAGTGAATATTAAAATTGAAGAAGCGAAATATTCAGTGAATTCCTGCTATTTAAATTGAAGATCTGACAATTTTTAATATTTCCACCTATGAAATATTTTCCAGCGAATTTTGTCCTTTCCTTACCTTACCTTACCTTTATATTTTAATGTATATTTAATGACATTTTTTCATGCTATAGTTACTCCAGATTTAGATGGGGAAAAGTCACAATTGATGATTTTCAAGATAGGTGTACGTGGGTGTAATATTATGACGTTCAAAAATCAAACAATAGTTTTATAGAGTTAATTAAAAATTAAGTCGTCCCTAGATGAAATGCAAGCATGACAATATGATTGATTGACATGATTTGGATTTCTTGCTCATTCATGCATCATGACAATTCATTTAAACGCATGTCATGCTTGCATTACCGTCTAGAGACTACTAAAATATAAAAAAATACAAAACATTCTATTATTCTCAACCTGGTTATTTGAAGAGCTTTTATTCAAATAAATTTTAGTCAATATAAAAGTAACCATTAGTCCATCGTCTAGTTTCTTTAGCATTATGAAGTAGTAAGAAGAACTAATGTATATTCTAACAGCCATGACTCATTGACCTTTTTCTTCACTTACACGAATCAATACGTCTACCAAAAGAGCGCTATGAATCATCTATCTATAAAAAGAATCTATTTCTATCTGTCATGGCATCACGCATGAACGGCTGAAGCGATTTAGCTAATTCTTTTTCGTCTTTCTTATTGTCAGGAGGTTTTCATAAAACAATTAAGGAGGATGAAATAAGGTTTTAAAATACTTACAGACCATCTTAACATTACCGACCATCTCAACATAATGTTATAAGAAAATGTTGTTTATCTTATTGTCAGGAGGTTTCCATAAAACAATTAAGGAGGATGAAATAAGGTTTTAAAATACTTACAGACCATCTTAACATTACCGACCATCCCAACATAATGTTATAAGAAAACGTTGTTTTTCTTATTGTCAGGAGGTTTCCATAAAACAATTAAGGAGGATGAAATAAGGTTTTAAAATACTTACAGACCATCTTAACATTACGGACCATCCCAACATAATTTTATAAGAAAACGTTGTTTTTCTTATTGTCAGGAGGTCTCCATGAAACAATTAAGGAATATGACACAGACGCGTAGGTTTAAAATACTTACCGACCATCTCAACATAATGTTATAAGACGTTTGTTGGGTCAGGTCAACACTAATAAAGAAGCAGAAAACTTTTAGCAAAAACTGATCAATCCATCGATGGAGAGCCCTCAATCGGTTCTATTGTTCGCTCTCCGATACTTTATCTGACAAATTGATATCTGAACGCTTGCTTTTCAAATCGTTTTACAAAACTTTCACAGTTCTTTACTGGATAGAATGGAGTACTTCTGTTTTGTCTGCAACTTTTCTGGAGTCTGTTATTTATTAAAGCAGTTGTTATTCTTAATAAATTCTTGTTCTAAAGAACTCTTTTAGTTTGGGAACCATTGTTTAGTAAAGTTTTATGAAAAATACAAATTGCGCCAGTGCTCACATATTAAACGAATCACTTATACAATTTAAACGAATGTATCGGTTATTCCTCGATTAACCGAGTTATTTCTATGAAATTAAACTAACATTAACAACAGTTACATCTTTATTTCAATCATTTTTACTAAATAAAAAAATAACAATCTTCGTTAAAATTTATAAAACTAAAGGATATCTAGGAAACTCTTGCCTTCATAATTGTTGATTATATTCAATCCACTGTTAAACATATTGCTTCTAGCCGCACCTTTCATTCTTATGTCTTCTAAATCGTCACTTATCGGTACATAAGATTTGAAATTATCATTTTTTATAGTTTTGTCGTCCTTTTTCAACATTTTCTTGATATTTTTGAGTAACTCCTTCACTTTCATAAACGAGGCGTTGTTTTTCTGATTGCTTTCTTCAATGTTCTTTTTATTTATTACACTTTCAATATCAGCTATATAGTCATCTATATTTGCTTCCTTTTCTTCTGTTTTCCTATCATGCACAAAAACTTTAAAATTTTCAGCAGATCCTTCGAAAAGATTAACGTCATCACTTGGCTTTCTTGGTTTATTTTCCGTAGCATCATCTTTGTTATTTGAATTAACAGAATTTTCTTCAACAGTTAACCCAACAGGCTTGCCGTTCGATATAAAATCTATATTATTTAAAGCTATTTCTTTCATATTAATTTTGTTCACCAATAATGCACAAATGAGGATAAAAGTGAGTTTATTAACGACCATATTAAGCGTATAGGTCATTTAGTCTGATCGTATCGTGATTGCAGGCGTGGTAGATCGGAGCATGAAATCGACGTAATGAAATGCATTGTAAAACTCGATAGAGCGGAGAACGCGGATTGCTTAAATTAAAATGGAGATATAAAACGTTTTTTAATAAATTGTTAATTTTTTAAACACTTTCGAACCGTTCATCTATTCAACTTCTGATTATAGTGTAAAGATTATGTCATTTCTTAAAAGAATTTTCAGTTTAAGCTACATTGAATTTGAGGAAACTTGTGGCTTCATACATTGTAATACATATATTATATCACAGACTCTAGAGTCAAAATAATTTGTCAAAATTTGCGAAACTGTACCCACTAATAATTTAGTGGTCATAAACCACCAAATCAGCGTGCACCTTCCGATTTTGCAAATGCATTGTTATTTTGTGACTACAATTTCCAAACATTAGGCGAGCAAATGAAATTTAATTAACTCTCTGAATTTTAGTTGAAAACGCTGACGTCATGATTGCTCCGTTAACTGCCAACTAATGAAGTTTAAACACGCGCAAACTTTGTATTGGTTCTACGTAAATCGAAGGTAATGTGGCGTTTTAAAGTTTTCATTTGAGTTATGTTTGCGTTGCGTTCTAATGCAGTTGATTGACCGAGATATTGTGCTGAGACTGTATGACGTTATATTTAACGTTTAATTTCACATTTATATAACCGTTATATAACCGTATTATAACCGTTTGTTTTTTCGTAGTTTGCTTTGGTAAATTTCATGTGTAGGTAGACAAGATAATATGTGTTAAGTTTTGTTGTTATTTTCAGAATTTTACACTTTGCCAGGTGACGCAATACACTAGCTAGTATAGAAAAATGTTAAAAAATACGCCTCTAATCGTGCAGTTAGTCTATAATTTATGTTTCCATAAATATTCAAGGTTTAGTACATCAATCACGCATAACCATCAATTTTTACTACATCAAAGAGGCTTCATTAACAAGAGTTACATTTATATTTAATTACAACGATTAATTAAACGAATACAAAATATAAAGGCGAAAGTTTGTAAGGATTTATGGATGTATGGATGTATGGATGTATGGATGTATGGATGTTTGTTACTCTTTCACGTAAAAACTACTGAACCGATTACAATGAAATTTAGCACACATATAGAGGGTAACTTGGATTAACACATAGGATAGGTTTTATCCCGGAAATCCCACGGGAACGGGAACTATGCGGGTTTTCCTTTGAAAACGCGGGCGAAGCCGCGGGCGGAAATCTAGTACAAAATACACAGTGATTGATTGCCTTTCTTGGAAAAATTGCAATCTCGAGAAGTTATTAATGAACATGGAAAATGGGAAAATTTTCATTTTGTATTGAATTTGGACATGGTTTTAATTAAAAGTAAGATGTGATTAATTCCGTATTATTCGAAGTTTGAAGTAAAATTAAGTGTGTAGGTAACTAACCTGTCTTTGAAGCTTATCGTTAACTTTTCAGGTAAAGTTTCACTAATTTTGAAATTAATATGTCAAAGTCTTCAAAACAGCGATGATGCATGATTCATTTTTTTTAATAAAGATTTTTTTAAATTCAGTGCTGTTCTTGTTCTTATTATGTTGTTATTTTGAATCGATTCATGGCATATATAATTAATTTTAACTAAATTTCTTTAAACCAACCCTGAATACGAAATAGAAAAACGGAAGTTTCCACTTAATATATACTATATGTTAAATAACAAGAAAACAATCTCGTGTAAACGTTTATCCTACATAAATAAGTGCATTAACTGTCCGTACCGCACTTAGCGCCTCTTTATACAGAACTAGCTGTGCTCCGCAGCTTTACCCGCAGTGCTCTGCTCTTGTTGGTCTTAGCGTGATGATATATAGCCAATAGCCTTCCTCGATAGATGGGCTATCTAACACTGAAATAATTTTTCAAATCGGACCAGTAGTTCCCGAGATTAGCGTGTTCAAACAAACAAACAAACTCTTCAGCTTTATAATATTATATTATATAGTAACATAGTAAAGATTTGAACCGATGTTGCCATGTAAAATAAATGGGACCTGATGTCTTGACACAGATTTCACGGCAACACCAAGTATCTGTGGTGATTTTACACGAGTTTCAATATTAGTGGTTGTTTTCGGTTCATCAAAGTGTGCACTAATCCAGTTATAACATGATTGAATGATTGTTCTGTCGCGATTATCTGAAACTAGGATAAATAATTGATTTTGTTTGTAACTATTATAAATGCGAAAGTAAATAAGGATGGATGGTTGTAGCTGTTGATTGGTAAGTTTGTTACTCTTTCACAAAATAAATGCTCTACAGATTTTGATGAAGCTTTATAGGTAACTTACACATCAGAATAACACATGAACTAATAATAACACATGAGCTATACAAATATTTTGTGCAATTTTATTTTTGCAATTATTTGTATAGCTCATGTGTTATTATTAGTTCATGTGTTATTCTGCCCCCCTAGTCAAGTGGCTTTCTGCTAGCGTAGCGTTCAATAGAATAGACTACGAATGTATGAGATTGACGTAGGCTGTAGATAAACGTATCTACAAACGTATCTACTACACGTTCAACAGAATAGACTACGAATGTATGAAATTGACGTAGGCTGTAGATAAACGTATCTACAGGTTACGTCAATCTCATACATTCGTAGTCTATTCTATTGAACGCTACGCTAACAGAAAGCCACTTGACTAGGGGGGCAGATGTGTAAGTTAGCTATAAAGCTTCATCAAAATCCGTAGAGCTATACAAAATATTTTGGGCTGTAGAATTAATCATTGTAGAATTAATTATTTGCGTGTTCGTTTATCTGTGACAGTGTTTTATCACAACCAAGAATATGTGATTTAAAAATCATAAATATCATTCAAAGCCAGTCTTCACTTCAGTCGTTCCTCGTTACTAATCAATATTTTCTTTCTACTAAAAACAGGTCAAGATCCATTCATTTTGCATACAAAACCGAATCCTCCCATTAAATATGTATTTAATTTGCTCTCCTATAGTAATCGTAAAACAGACCGAATTGCACTGAACCCTTATAAATTCAAAGATTGCGTATTTTTTCCCCAGAGTCGGGTAACATAAGAAATTCATAATGTTTTCGTATTGCAAGAACTTAATTTTGAATAAAACTCTTTCGCGGTATAGAAGAGCTCTCTAGCTGTTAATTAACACTTAAGAGCTAAAGTAAATGAGGTTAAAAAATCTTAGAAACTCTGGATTTATTAAAAATATTCCATTCAATTATGATTTTTGTTTTTATTTAAAGTACAATTTAGTGTCTAGTAAAATTATACCAAAGAATTGAAAAAATGTAATCGTGACCCCATGATATTTTTTTATTATGTTAGATACATATTTGTTAATTGTATTTTGTGTTATAAATAAGATAATTCTTAAATATAATAATTGTTGAATATCAGTTTTTCAAATTAATGTATAATTAATTAATTTGTACGTATTTCATTGTTGTGTTTTTGCCTAATGTCCTGTGTGATTCATTCGAGCGTTATAATTAAATTTTCTTCTTACGTACATAATATTTTAACGTGTGAATTTTCGTTCAAAAATATAATATCGTAACAATATATTAAACAATTTTCTCTCCAATTTGCGAGCTCATTTTCACATGTTTGCATTCGATCATCCGACACTCTGGCTATTTACATTGTTCCCAAATTCAATTATGTGTCAAAGAATGCGTAGAAGTGAACATAAATTTAAATCAAATCTGAACTTTTATCCTTTTATGAATTTTCTGATTCTTTTAAAAAACTTTGCTAGAAAAACTTTACAAACTAATTTGATATTAACTTTCGAAATATGAATGACAGGATTAAGAATAATGACGCCATTATACATACAATGAATCTAAAGTTTTCAAACAAGTGTTTATTTTACGGTAAATTGTAAAGTGTAAACGCCTGAATATATTTTGATGTATTTCCTAATTATGACTTTTGTTAGGACTTTTATAAGAGGGCAGGCATGGTTTTTTAATAAATTTAAGTAGTTTTTGAAGACTAGCTAACGTTATATGCAGCTAAATGATTTAAGTAATGAGCTGTGTCGGCGATTAGCTGCCTAAAATCGATATTTATAAAGAGATCTGGAAAAAAAAGAAGAAAGAAAAGAACCGTATAATTTTTAGACATTCAATTTAATAAAAAGATATATTCTACAAACAGACACTTCAATTTAAATTATTCCCAGTCCATTAGACAACGAATTTTTTGTTGATTCTTCTTGATTTTGTTCTCATAAGATTATCCTTATTATTTCTGTTTATATTTTATTTGAATATTATCTGACTTATGTTTGCACTGGGTCTTGATTTGATCACCATTGAGTCACCATTTGGTTAGGAACTCTATCTTTTTAACTCTATCTTTTTTCTCTATCTTTATAGAAAAATGTTTATTTAGCGTGGGCTGTCCCTTTGTAAGAAACACCAGTAGGTACTTTAAAATAAAAGAAAAGCACATAAAGACCGCTTCGCCTTGACAGTCTATTGTTCATTCATTCATTCTTCCACATGCCATGGCTAATAAGTTTTCTTACAATATGTAACAAAGCGTTAGCTATTGAGGTCTAATGCTGAAGGAAATCTAGGACATACGCACAATATGCTAGGTTATATTGTGGCTAAGATTGTGGCTATATTTAGTGGAGTTATATATATAGTGGAGACAAAAGAAACCTTTAGCAGGCATTTTGACGCCATGTTTAGGGCTGCGGTGATGTATAAAACTATTTTTTTTTTACCGATTTGAAAAAAGCTTTTATGTATTGTTTTGGATGTTGCTATGTGTGAATTTTCCTACGTTACCTACACAAGGACTGATTTTAAAAGCATGCATTGAAAGAGTCATTGAGTGCCTTATTTCGCATTTTAATATGTTAATCATCATGACTTTCTTAATTCAGGTCTACGTATTAAGGCTTTTTAGAACGAAAACAATAGAAAAAACCGTAGGAAAAGGAAGTTATTAGACATATCTTTACAACTTTAATACTAAGTATGATCAGTATTTTAAGTTTAAACAATAACATAAGTCAAGATTGCTGTAATCAACGCATTCATAATAACAACTAAAATTACACGTAATATTTTTTTCCATTGAAATTATGCAGTTAAATTTAATCCTAGCAGTAAATACATAGAACAAAACAATTAATACATCACGATTCTAACAATTAACATATTTCCTTAAAACTCTCTCGTGCCAGCCCTACCAAGAAATGTCAGACGCATTGAATGGAAAAATAAGTTTATTACGAAGCGAAACTATGTGAAATAGAAGAAAAACTCCCGTTGTGATGTGAAATAAGATGGGTTATTATGGATTAAGTTTACATAAGAGCGTCGTATGAATATTGAATGTCCGTTACTTTCAATATTAAATCATACAATGAGTGCACGAAGAAAACGGGTGAAAAGTTTGCAGAGAGATGCAAATGGTATTGAACATTTCTAATATTAAAGGTGAAGATTTTATGGATGGATTTTTAGATTTTTAGATGTATTTTGTCTGTTGTAAAATTGCAATTTGTTTAACTAGTTGCAGCTATACCTAATAATATACATGACTTCTATACAGGGTGTAATCGTTAAGTGTGCACAGGCGATTATTCCGTAACTATTGCAGATATCAAAAAACTTTAAACTGATATCGAAAGTACTTAACCTAATGAGTAAAATAGCCATAATAAATTTTTGAAAATAAAACGAGAAATATCCAAAAATGTTACATTAAACGCTCACATACATTTTATTTCCCATACGTTTTGTATTCATAGCAGATTATCGAAGTGACGTCCTCATTGTGCAATACGATGAGGAGCTCTATTTGCAGTTTCGAAATGAACTTCCCTTCAAATTTGCGAAGCAATTTAAGCAGAAAACCAAAAAAAGAAAGAAAACGCTAAAATCGTTCATATTAAATGTACTAGGTTGATCCAAAAGTAATGATAATTGGGTATTTCCTGTGTACATAAAAATATAAAATAACTGTTTTTTGCTTGCTCATGTACTCATTAAGTTATTACAAAAAAATCATATCAATAGGCCACGTTTCCAAGTATTTACATTAATTTGAATGTGAACCGTGCGTGCCAGAATTTTTGCCGACAAAAAGAAGAAACAACAATTCGACATTTAGAGGGTGAATTACTAAATTTTTAATGAGATCAGGATAATTTTTTGGCACGATTTGTGACCATGGACGTTACCCGGGTTCACCATGTTTATGCTGAAACCAAGAAACAATTAATGGCCTGGATGCGAGCTTCCAAAGTGACGATGAAGAAATTTAAAGTGAAAATTAGTGGGATAGATTAAAGCGGCAGTTTTTTGGGGCGCCGAAGGAATAATTCTGGTGGAATATTTTAAGAAGGTAGCCACTATGTTGGGCTCTTACTACACAGACCATATTAAAACATTGCGGTAGGATAGTAAGGAAAAGAGACATGGCAAACTGCGGGCTTGAATGTTGTTTCACCAAGACCACGCACCAGATCACAAAGCGTCAGTTGCAATGGCTGCCATTCAAAAATCGGCATTCCAAATGCTTGAACACCCACCCTGTTTGTTAGATCTAGCTCCTAGTTATTTCTATCTCTTTCCTCGGCACAAGAAACACCGTCTTAGCAAAAAATTTTAAGACGATAGCGAAGAGATGGCCACGTTGAGGGGTTTTTACGGATGAAGTGAAAGTTTTTTTTCTAAGTTTTGGAAAAAAAAATCGAAGTATATTATCTAGTTAGAAGACTATCTAGCGAAATATTGTAACTGTAATGACCTGGTTTAATATTGATTATCATTCTTTTGGATCAACTCATGTACATGGGATAGTCATATCTCATACTAAATGTATGGGAGGGTTTCAAGTGAATTTTTTAGATATTTCTCGTTTTATTTTTAAAAATTTATTATGGCCATTTTACTCATTAGGTTAAGTACATTCAATATCAATTTAAAGTTTTTTGATATCTGTAATAGTTACGGAATAATCGCCTGTGCACACTTAACGATTACACCCTGTATAACGAGCTTTAATCCGTATTTTTTTATCACAAAATGACAAAACGTATTTTGCGTGAAAACAATCACTTTTTGTACACCAAAAGTGAAATTGGGTCGCTACAACACAATACATATTTTTATAGTTTCTATTTATTGTGACTGCTCTGCCTCGACGTAGTACACATCAAAAAACATGAATAAAATCGGTAAAGTCATAGTAAAAGAATCAAGGGACGCACATATTTACAAAATCCTAGGTACTAATATTATAAATGCGAAAGTTTGTGAGTATGGATATGTATGTATGTTTGTTACTCTTCCACGTAAATACTATACTGAACCGATTACAATAAAATTTATCACACATATAGAGAGTAACTTGGATTAACAAATAGCATAGGTTTTATCTCGGAAATCCCACAGAAACGGGAACTATGCGGGTTTTTCTTTGAAAACGCGGGCGAAGCCGCGGGCAGAATGCTAGTAATCCAAATAAAGATTAATATGTATGTCGATTTTCTGTTACATGCTTGTCAAATTCGATCGTTATTTATAGGTCTAAAAATGCGTACTTTTACGTCAAGCCAGGGACAGATACGTGACCTATAGGTATTATAAGAGACCCCTAATTACGAACCGCCGCTATGAATAGACCTCATCAGATAGAATTTTAATGAAGGTTAGATGTCTTGCATTTAAGCTGAATATTTGTGTGCATTTCATGTTTATATCGAGATTCGAATAGATTGGTGATGAGAAGATGATCCAAGTCAGAGGTCGGGTTCGATTCCCACCCGGGGCAAATATTTGTGTGATGAACATAGATGATTGCTCAGTGTCTGGGTGTTAATTATCTATATGAGTATTTATTTAAAATTATATATGTATGTTTATCAGCCATCTGGTTTCCATAACACAAGCGAAAAGCTTAGTATGATCAGATCGTGCCGTGTGTGAAAATTGTCCTGAAATATTTATTATTGGGATTAAATCTGATGAAATGTACTTATGTTTTAAGAAATATAGAGCAGAGTTAACATTTTGTGTAAACTCAAACTCAAACTAAAAATATAGTAATTCAAATATAATAATCTAAGTAATCTATCTCTGTTAAAAGAGCGCTGAATGTCTTATTTATTATTTACCAAAGAAAATTACCAAATCACTACATAGTATAAAACAAAGTCACTTTTTCTCTCCCTGTCCCTATGTATGATTAAATCTTTAAAACCAGGCAACGGATTTTGATGCGTTTTCTTTTAATAGATAGAGTGATCCAAGAGGAAGGTTTTAGTATATAATTTATTAGATTTTAGACAAAGCGAGCGAAGCCGCGGGCGTAAAGCTAGTATAAAATAATAACTAAATACATATATGCATAAATTTGTATGTAATTGAGTGTCATACTTTACATGAATTAAAGTTTAGAGGTTGAATAAGTCTATTAGGAGAGTATTAATGCTATTATGCTGTTAAATCTCTGAAAGCGTGGTCTTTCATTACCTAATACTAATTGTAGTTTCGAATTAAACTTTGAGGTGAATGCACTGTGTATCTATAAGTATAATATTATATAATCTATGTGTACTTTATATACTATAAAGCTAAAAATTTTGTTTGTTTGATTGAACTCGCTATTATCTCAGGAACTATTAGTCCGATTTCAAATTTTACTTCAGTGTTATAATGCTCATTTTTCGACTACCTATATATCATTACAATAAGACCACCCTTATTACTACACAGTAATGCGGTCAAAACCGCGGGGCACAGCTAGTATAATGGTAGTAAATTGCTTATACGTCAGTGGGAATATAGAACGAGGATCTTAACCGACTTGATAATGAGGTCAACAATCGTATGTATAACCTGGAATGCAATATACTACATATTGCACGCCTCATAAGCGAAGCGTTGAGGTGGGTACTACTGTCACTTCGCGCAAAACATCTGATTTTTCAAACTTAAAATGTCTTTATGTATCATACATTGCACTTGTAAGATAATACATACACACACATATTAAGAAAAAACACTATTTTTAACGTTCATGATATTTTTGATGTCATTTTTGTTATTTAAACTAGTTAAAAAACAGTTTAAAAAAGTTCTGTCTTGGACGTCCGTGTGTCTGTATGTGCGGATCCTTTTTCTTGTTAACACGATAGCGACCGAAATACTTTACTAATCGAGTCTTTTTTTTTCTCTTACGCTTGAGTATGCTCAGGAATAGAACCCTTTCATTTTTCAGGGTCTGATTCGATGTGGTTTAATTGTTATTAAATAAACAAAAATAATAATTAATAAATATTTATTAAAAAAAAATTATGAGGCGTGCACTTTTGGATTTTCCAAATTTGATATACTGTTGTGACTTCCAATCGAAAATAATATGCTAAATATGACTCATCTCTTGTAAATATGTTTTTGTTTAAATATTATACGAAAAAATACTCTAATTGAACATTGTACCTAATCCTATTTTCAATAGCTTTATTTCAAGAAAGAAAACAGAAAACACTTGATCAAAGTCGGTTCGAAAAATTCATTTCTTTTGATTTTCTGCAACACGTTTTTCACATTTATAAACACGATCAATCGATTGATGATGATGATGATGAAATTCTTCGTAACCAGCTTTTGCCTGCTCCTTCTCCCTTATTGATGATGATGACTGATTATTTATTAAATAAATATCAATTTATTTTACAACGTACATAATTGTACGCTATATATAATACCACTGTAAATCTAACAAATAAAGATGGAATTTGATTAATTAAAAGGCTTTTCTTGATAATCGGCTAAAAAGTTTGCTAATTTGTACAAATGAACTCGCTCGTACATTTATAATTAAGAATATTATTTGGCTTCCACATTCTTGGCTAAGTATTCGAACCGTTGAGTTGAAATGTTGAATAATGTAATGAATAAAATTTTCTCTCTGCAGAACGGAGGAATACTAATATTTTGTTACTTTCTAATTAACTCTGATTTATAAGCGATGTAATAAATGATGATGATCTTTATGATAATAAAATATAAATTTAAAACCTAGGTACATCTACAGCCTACACACATAACAAGAAAAAAATGTGTGCGTGTACTGTGTACACACGTAAAAAGTTAAACTTCTTTATGACCTTATTTTTCAAAAAATAATTTACTATATGCAACTTTACAGAAATACGTCGAATCACGCGTGGTAGGGATAAGAAAAAGATGGCGCGTAACGGAAAAATGTCACGCCTAACGAAAAAATGTTACACTAAATTTTTTTCCAACCCCGATAAAGAAGTTTCACTTCAAAAATGTTTCACCAAAAAGTATGTACGCCTAAAACTTCCGAACGACTGCAATGAAGTACATTGGGGGATTACAAGTGGGTAAATCCAATGATTTAAAATTAACCTGTGTTATCAAAACTGTATGTTTTCTACAATATTAACAAATTTCCGGAATTAACCCACATTCGTAATACCCACAATAAACTTACATATTAATTTTATATTCATTAGTATCACGACAAACTTTATACTATAAAATAAAATAAAAAATATAGCACAGCTAATCAAAAGTGGACCCTCTTGTCAACTCGTCTGAAGTACAATGCAAGTCCATTCATCCGAACTTCAGGGCGTTACCCTACGCCCTTGACCGGTTGAAAATATTTTCATTTTCATGTCCATTATGCTGAGGGACCCTTTAATAACTTTGAACTTTTATTACACGTGTAGCGTGAAGATTAAAATCTCTTATTAGAGGACACAATTGTAGCATTAACATTGACAAAGTAATTGTACTGTATGTCTTGAATTTATAGGCTTTGTTATGTGTATTATAGGTAGGGTTTTAACTAAAATATATATACATAGCTCAGCAGCATAAAATATTTAAGTTTGGAGCAGAGATAATGTTATAGCGATGAATTGATAAAGTGGAATCCTTGTCGAAGTTGAGATATTTAGAAAATACTTAGATATTTTTAGCAGTTTTAAAACGTGATTTATTTATTAGTTCTAAAAGCGTCTAACGTAGTGCTTATAGTGTTCAACGTGTAAATAATAGAATATATGATATGGAATTGTATTTATTATATTAGAAATTAAAATATACCAAAATTAAAACTCCCAACAAGTATAAATGGTGTATTAACAAATATTATTGTAAATATAAATGTAATATAAAAAGTTGTAAATATAAATATAAAAAGTAAATGTACAAATATTATTAATACTAGTCAGAGAGCCGCTAACAAGTTTTTGAATTGAATATTATTATTACTAGTCAGAGAGCCGCCTACAAATTTTTGGCCTACTATCTGGTTGTCTTTTTTTTGTTCTTACTTACCAACCATCCCCGAACTAAGTGCTAAAGATGCCTTTGAGACACAGCCCTCCAAAGTCTTCTATCACCTCTCTCACAACGCAAACTCTCTCTCACTGTAAATCCGACTCGAATTTGAATATTGCAGCCGCTAAGCTTACGGTACCTATGATGTCCAAAGATCAAACTGCTAGCGATCCAAATATTACAATGCGTAAACGTAAGAGAGATACGGAGGATGAGATTTCTCGATCTGAAATCTTGGATATGTTTTCCATACTTAAAAACGAGCAGGAACAAAAATTTTGCGCTCTTCTGTCTGAAATTAAGTCTGGGATTAATAGTCATACAGAGCAAAATAAAGAAATTGCCTCTTCGATTGATTTTCTTGGGAAAAAGTATGATGAACTGATTGCTAAAATTGGTACGCTGGAACGAGAGAAAGCTATAGATCGTAAATATATACAATCTCTGGAAAGCCGTCTAGAACAACTAGAACGACATACCCGCAGCTCAAGCATCGAAGTACGCAACTTACCCAAAAAATCCGCAGAATCTAAGGAGGATCTAATCGATATTATATCTAAAGTTGGAAGTTCACTCAATGTGCCCGTCCACGTGACGGACATTCGCGATGTGTACCGTATTAACACAAATAATAAGGATGCGATTCAACCAATTGTTGCGGAGTTCACGAGCGTTACACTCAGAGATAAAATTGTAAGCTCTGTAAAAACATACAATAAAAAATACGCAACATCCAAATATAGTACTACGAATCTGAAAATAGATGGTCCCACTAAACCTATTTTTATATCGGAATCTTTAACTTTTCATACCAAGAAACTATTTTTCTTGGCCAGAGAATTTGCTAAGAACAATGGCTACAGATACTGCTGGACGTCTCGAGGAAAGATCTATTTAAGGAAAGGCGAAGGTTTACCACTTGTTAAGATCAATAACGAAAATGATATGGTTAACCTCAAATCAAAGTGACTAGTCTTAAATTTCCCTCATTTATATAATTTTTATAGTTTGTTGCCTATTGTATTAATCTTTATAGCTTGCATTGTATTAATCTTTATAGCTTGCTTTGTATTAATCTTTATAGCTTTTATTTTAAGAAAGTGCATCATAAGCGCATACATCACTTCATGTTATCTTACTACACACTACTCACACCCCACGAAAAGTTCAATACTCACTGTAATACTGCATATCATAAAATTTATAAATACAATCTCTCATATCAGTATCCTCCTTATAATATTATTAATTGTTACATATATTGCATACCTACGCCTAATGTTCTCCCTGCCGTTGATAAACATCTCTACCGTTTTATCCTGCACTATATTATTATGTATTTTTCACCTTAATTATGGATAATAATTATATTACAACAGAAATAGATAATTCTAATAACGTACAATGCTTTCTAGTTAGTGACATAAATGAATCTCAATCTCTTCTCAACTCAGATATCAGTAGTAATCATGCGCTTTCGGTTTTGACTGTCAACATTCGGAGTATTAATTGTAACTTTGATTTATTTTTGGCATTTGTATCTAGTCTTCAACTCTCTATAGACGTGTTTGTTCTCACAGAATGTTGGACTAGTATGGCTAATCCGCCCCCTAATTTGGACAACTATCAGGTGTTTTGGTCTAAAAATATTCTGAATCAAAATGATGGAGTGGTTGTGTATATCCGTCAAGAAATCAAATCTCGTGCTTATGAACCCTTATTTTTGGAAGGGAATTGTCTTGTCATCAACATTGAACCTGATTATACATTAATATGCTCATATCGACCTCCATCCTTTCGCAATACATCAATCTATTTAGAATCACTTGACAATACTCTAAAAACAGTCTCTTCCAGAAATGTTATTTTTACGGGTGACATAAATATAGATACACTATCAATCCATTCACAAACTGTGCAAAATTATCTAGACCTGCTTGCCATGCATGGACTCATTCAAGGGATTACCATACCGACGAGGTTATCATCATGCCTCGATCACTTCATGATAAAGTGCTCTAATGTATGGAAAACGCTTGTCTTTGAACAAGTAATCACTGATCATTCTCCCATTTTACTTTATATTTGTGGTGCAAATGTCAAAAACCACTGTGGAGGCCAGTCTTCTACTAAGAAATCGGTTATTGACTATATAGGTTTGGAAAAATCTTTTTTAGAAGAATCATGGCAAGACTTGTATGAAACTTGTGACGCAAATGTCGCTGCTAATTTGTTTATAGATAAACTATTGTCTTTAATAAGCTGTAATACTCAAACAAAAACAGAAAAGCGAAAGCATCAACCTTTAAAACCTTGGATCACAAGAGGGGTAGTCAAATGTATTAGGAAGAGAAATAAGTTACATATTAAGGTTAAAAAGTCACCAGAGAATGAATACCTTAGGGATAAATACATTAAATATAGAAATGTCTGCAATAACATAATTAAAACACTGAAAAGGGAATACTACAAAGATAAACTTATTAAAAGTAGGGGAAATATGAGAAAAACATGGCAAGTTATTAAAGATGTGTGTAATTTAAATAAACGTAAAGATCCTACAAATGAACTTCTACAGTCATGTGATGATCCAGTTATGTCACTCAATAATGTAAATTCATACTTTACCTCGGTTGGTGGTACGCTGGCAAATTTAACATTGCAAAAAATGAATACCACGCAAAGTGATCTCGCTGCTCGCTGTAAAAAAACCAACTCACCGCTTAATTCTATGTCTCTTCTTCCTACAGATCTGGTAGAAGTCAGAAATGTCATACTTAGCTTAAAACCACATAGCGCTCCAGGCTGGGATAACATTTCCGCAAATCTATTGATAAAATTTGTTAATTTTCTTGTCGAGCCAATTGCATTTCTATGCAATCTCAGTTTTGACAGTGGGGTTTTTCCTTCAGCGTTTAAAAAGGCTATTGTCAGCCCAATACATAAAAGTGGAGACAAAAATAACCCAACCAATTATAGACCCATTTCTTTACTTTCAAATTTATCAAAGATCTTAGAAAAATTAGCTAAAAAAAGATTAGTAAAGTATCTCGAGAAAAATAACATACTTAATAGTAATCAGTTTGGCTTTAGAGAACGAATGTCAACCGAAGATGCTATTCTCTCTTTGACTTCAAAAATCGTTCACTATCTTGATAATGGGTTCAAATGTATAGGAGTGTTCCTCGATTTACAAAAGGCTTTTGATACTGTCTCCATTCCTATCCTTTTATCAAAGCTAGAGAATGTAGGTGTGAGGGGACTCGCACTTGATTGGTTTACAGATTACTTGACAGCTAGGACGCAACGTGTTAGGGTTGATAGTCTTGAAAGTGAATGCTCAGAGTGCACTTTTGGCGTTCCTCAAGGAAGTACATTAGGACCTACGCTCTTCCTTGTATATGTAAATGACCTATGTTGTATTACCTTACGTGGACTTGATCTTTTCATGTTCGCAGACGATACTGTTTTACTCGTCCACGATAAGACTTGGTCAACTGTAACAAAACTTGCTGAAGATTGCCTTTCCGTAGTGACTAGTTGGTTGGAAAATAGCTTACTCACTATCAATACTAGCAAAACGAAATATATGTGTTATAGTATTACATCAAAAGGTGCCGCTAGTGAAGACACGATTCTTAAAATACACACTCACCCATGTAATCGTGGTAACCATATCGGAAGCTGCAACTGTGCTACGCTCTCGCGTGTTCACTCCATTAAATATCTTGGAGTTCAGATCGATGACAATTTGAATTGGACTTCACATATTTCCACTTTATCTACTAGAGTTCGTCAACTAATTTATATTTTTAAAACTTTGAGATCTGTCGCAGAACAAAAATTAGTAATAGAAACCTATAAATCCTTGTGCGAATGTTTAATAAGGTATTGTATATGTGCTTGGGGCAATGCATCCAAATCGCTCCTTATAACAGCTGAGCGTGCCCAGAGAGCAATTCTTAAAGTCTGCCTTCATCTACCATTCAGTCATCCCACAAGTGAGGTTTATAAAAAAGCCAGAGTTTTAAGTATCAGAAAGCTTTTCATATTTGAAACCCTGAGACGCTATCATAAAAAGGACGTGCCTTACTTACCTGAAAGTACCAAGCGTGTGGACCGTTGCCCATTTCCGATAACGAAATCAAGATTCGCACAAAAGCACTACAATGTAGTTGCGCCGCACCTGTACAATATTATAAATAAAGAATTAAAATTGAAAAAAGTAAACAATAATGGAATAAAAAACTTAATACTCACCTGGCTTGAGAACTTTGACTACGACGATACTGAAATTATTTTAAGGGATCTTTTAACAACATAGTATAGATAAAAAAAAATTGTATATAATAAATCACATCAACAGAAAATGTTTATAAATTACAACATTTATGCACAACTACACTCACTCATTCACACACGCACACACGCACACACTCTCACACACCCACACACACCCACATACACACACACACACTCACTCACATTCATCTAGATATTATACACAAATGCGCTTACGTATAAATTTAACTTACCTTGTCTTTATTTTTGTTATTTTAGAGCTTTTAGTTTAGTTTATAGACATAATACTATGATCAATATTGGGAGAAGCCTCTGGCTCCTGAGACACAGTTTTAACTAGTTCAGGAGTCGAAGGATTCATTATCTAGACCTGTACAATTATTATGTCAATAAAGATTTTTATTATTATTATTATTATTATTTGGTATGAAAAACATTTCACCAATTAGGTAGCTACAAAGTGTTTGAAATCGTGACAGTAAATATTGTTTCAATGAAAACAGAATATTTTGGAATGATTGCTTTTATTTCTTCCAAACATGCTACTATTAACAAACTAAACTAATGGACACACACACATACAGATATTGTATACCACAAATTCGTCAAAGTTAAATACATAGTATCACCACACTACACGAGACCCAAAACTATAATTTACAAAGCGGTTTCACGATTCACTGAGCGATATTCATGGTAATTAGTCAAATATAAAACGCTACCTAGGTCGTTGCACCCGTATCGACTGCCTCCCTCTCCTCTTAGAGCCATTTCAGACTAGCATATTTATCTGCAGTGGTTTCAAAATACGCACTTACACGCGCGCTACTTTACGCGCTTCAAAAAACTGGACTCGCGTAAACATAACTATCACTACATAGTATAAAACAAAGTCGTTTTCTCTGTCTCTATGTCACTATGTATGTCTAAATCTTGTCCGTTGTATACGAGCTTAAAAGCGCGTCAATGTTCGTACGAGTTGAGCTTGTGACAAAAAATATTGTCCATGCACGCCTGTCTGAAACTGCTCTTAGGGGAGACTCTATTACTATCCTAGTTGTATCATTAGTAGGTCGAATGGCAATTTGAAAACTTAGTTTCGTAGATGATGCAACGAGTTTAGTGGTGGCATTGTGTTTGGAATGTGCTGGTTTTCGTGTACACAGGTTTGCAGTCAACATTCTATGCATACAGTTCATATATTATGTATATTTGTCAATGCATATAATTGTCTCCTGTTATACGTTAATTGTGTGTGTACGCAATATTTGAACTACAGGCTAAAGCTTTAAACATTTACAAGTAAATAATTTATTTGATTTAACGTAAATACCTACGATAGTTAAATAATATAACCACTGGTAGTTACATAATATTACAACCTGCAAAGCAATACTTTGTAATAAAAATAATTAAAACAATCAATAAATCATGGCAAATAGTGCACACGCACATATTTTGATATTTTTATGAAACCCCGCAAAATTATGAGCAAGTCGCTGTTAGCACCAAAATCGATTCATAGATAAAATATTTCGTTGTTGCAGCGTTCTAAATACAATATGCTACGCTAGTTTATGTAAAATATTTATTATGTATGGATGTAATAACTGTAAAATGGCGCAGAGTTCATAGAAATATGCATTTATCAACGTCTGAAGTTACGAGAGGGCACAGAACTCATAAAGCTAAGTTGTGTAGGGTTGCCAACTACAATAATTTGGCATACATAAAATAATTACAATGACCGTTCTTTTGGTACCATGGTTAACTTGTGAACGTCGAACCGGGAGGCCTTTGGGTTCATTTCCGCTTCGGAGATTCTGCTACGGAGTTTCTTGCCGGTTCTTTTCCTTATAAACTGCTTTCCAAATCGGGGGAAAATGCCGATATGACGATTCAAAAATGCTTCTAGAAGAAGTCTAATTGAATAAATAAATGTTTGAGTTTAAAGGTGGAGACTAAGCAAAAAAAATGTCTCGGTCAGAAGGCTACCTACTTGCCCCTAAAGAAAAATTGATCAGTGAAACAGATGCATAATGCATCTGTCCCATACCCCACTAGAGGACACGGGAATTCACTTTTTGAAATGAAATTTCTATAGGTGCCGCGTCATGGCAATACCGTCACGACATGGAATAATGCAACGATTTTGGTGGTCTTTGAATCTTGCCAGAGAAGTTTCACTTCTGACACGAGTGCTCAGCATACACGCTCTTTTTTATTAATAATTAGTCCACGAAATACGCTATGACGTAAACACGCATTGTTCAAAGCTTACATAAATCATTCAAAATTCACATTTAATAAATCACGATGACTAGGAAATAAAGCATTATTGAAGTGCTTTTTGTAGTATTTTAACGCTTGACTTATGATTTCAAACAAATAAATATCCGTTAGTCTCGGCTGTGTATTGTTATGTCAATGCAATGGATAAATAATTTATTCTTTTGTGATTACAAAATAAAAAATAAAAGAACGATTCCTGAATAAAGTTAGCAGATATTATTAGAATTTATTGTTACAGATGCATAAATTATTCAATAAGTTCAAGTAGGTATATTATAGCTTGTTAAAAAGATTAAAATTGTTAAGATATTTGAATGACCTACTTTTAAAAATATGTACAATAAATAGTTTAATAGTTGCACATCAATATTAGATCTTACTTAAGGATCTAAGACATCGATCCAATCATCATTAAACATCTACCAGAAGCAGTAAGAAAAATTCTTAAACAGATTAAAATATTGTTTCCAAATTTTACATGATGTGGACAGCCCTAGCAACTACATAAAATATTTGTTATGTAACAGATCGATATATGGATGTGTGCCAATTTGTCAAGGACGTGAATCAGGAGATACTCCACGGGTTGGATTTATGTGCCTTCATCAGTGTGGACCGAAAACCGACTGTGTTAGGAGAGCTTTGGACATATGATCGATATTCATATATCGTAATATCTTAGGTAACGGGTAAGGCCTCGTTTGCGTAGACAAGACAGTTCCGCCTTTCAAGATTTTTAATTAGTTTATCAATTTTTCTTTTCAATTTCGCTTTTTTTGGATTATAGCCTTCTTTTATCAACTATTGAACACAAAAATATTTATAAATTCGAACCAAAAGTATCCGAAAAAATAACAATTCATCTTTGATTATTTACTACGTAGGTAAAAAGAGGCACATATAAATTGTGATACATTTTGAATTAAACTTATAGGGCACTCAGAAATGTAGAGCAAGCATAAATATATCGTAGGTGTAGGATGTTTTACATTTAAATGGTAGAATCATGGCAAATTATCTCCATCAATAAAAATTCCTCCTTATATTCTATAAACATTCTCCTTAAATAAAAATGGGATTTTAAAGGGTTGATTACGATGTTGTTTTTAATCCAGCTTCTGCCCTTATGAAATCTTTTTTTTCATAAATTCGATTATTAGTTGCAGTTATATCCGTAATATGCAATTCGTATACTTTTGTAATAGAGAAATGGTCACATGTCATCTGTTACCAACATTACAAATAAACGGTTTGATTTAATCTGAAATACCTACTGGTTTTACTCAGAATTATGTTTGACGATACGAACTCTAAACATTGACAGACTGTAAACTGTATGGAACGGTGAATGCAAATATTGTGTCCATTTGAGCCTATGGTAACAGAAAAGAAACAGATTATCATTAAATAAATTCAAACACGTATTTTTATTTAACTAGACTATACTCAAACTCAAATATTTATTTATTCAATTAGACTTTAAAATCTACGAGTGCTTTTGAATCCTGAAAACACTATAGGTAGGTATTTTTTTTTTATATAAGAGGAGGCAACAGAGCAGACGCGTCACCTGATGTAAGGGTACTGAGTCGCCCATAGGCACCAGCAATGCTGGGGACATTGTTAGTGCGTTGTCAGCAAAATAACTAAATTTAAGGTTTTTCGATACCCATTGTACCGATATTTGTGTAAGGATGAATTACGAGCAAATTATATATTGCTTCTGACTGTAGCTTTCCTCACATGGATAAAAAGCAGCTACTCCAGATTCTATTAAATGTGTATAAAAAATCTTAGTCGTAAATCTACAAGATTAACTAAGAAAAGAAAAATATTTTGTTTATAGCTCTACAATGCAGGAACTTAAATAGCTTTATTTATTTTTAAGTAGTAAAAAATAAGTTACAAAATAAACCTTTACAGAAAGAAATGTAAAGAAAAATGGCCGTCAATTTATCTTTTTACTGGATATAAATCAAGTCGCTCCTGAATAAACTCAGGCATGTGACGTAAACAAATCGAGAAAATTATACCAGATGTAATTCTATGCTAAGGTAATCCTTGTTCTAATTCAGCAAATAAGTGTTATTACTCGAAGGTAATCCTTGTTCTAATTCAGCAAATAAGTGTTATTACTCGACTGCGACGGGAATGTTGTATTAGCCTGTACGTAGCTTCCTGTCATAATTTGACAAACGATGTACATTGTTTAGAATAGTCCCTTCCTGTGCTTGTAATGTTACGTCACTTTAAATTCAAGATGGCGGCCGCATCATATTGTTTTCAGTGTATTTCATTTTTTAGTGTACCTACATGAATGTTAAATGGCATGACCTTTTGCTACGGAAAATTTCGAATTTAAATTTCAGT